>NW_015622143.1:330470-437846 GCF_000836295.1 Verruconis gallopava | reverse complement strand
TGGCGCTTCTCGAGACTGCTTGCTGCTGCTGCATCATCTGGGCTGGTTGCCTGGAGTGCAGCAATGATGGAGGCGATGTCGCTCTGGCGCTTCTCAAGACTGCTTGCTGCTGCTGCATCGTCTGGGCTGGTTGCTTGGAGTGCAGCAATGATCGAAGAAATATCGTTTTGACGCTTCTCGAGGCTACTGGCTGCTGCGGCGTCTTCCGGGCTAGTAGATTGCAGTGCGGCCAGGATGGATGCAATGTCGTCCTGCGGCACTGGAGCAGCGACCGCGATGGCTGCAAAGCTGATGGCGAGAGGAATGACGTATCTCATTGTGAATATTAGAATAGGTATAAGGAGGAGCACAGCTCGAGATAAGAATGAAAAAAGGTGCACAGCACGAAAGGTCAAGAAAGAGAATACGCGGAACAAGTCTTGGGAGCCAAGGGAGCTAAGGGAATGTTCAGTAGTTATGAACAGAAATTACGCTTCGCTGCGAATTCCATAAACGCCAGTGTCAATACTGTATTGAAGAAGCCGGATTGCATGACAAGGATTCTTAGAGACGTCTGTTTGGTCCACTCTTTCTGCGCTGCTTGAAGACCATGATGCTTCTTGAGGCATTTCCAAACGCGGATGAATCCCCAGATGGCAAGATCTTAGAACATCCGAGAAGACTAATGTGGCTGAGGCGAACGATGATACTGGTCTACGGTCGTAAACATCTCGCAAGCATCTATAGATCGGGATGCCAAAGGGCAGATCCGGTCAAAACTCGAGGCAAAACACTGTTCCAGTGGTGGTGGGGCTGTCAGAGGCTTACGAACCTCAGGCATCGGATGTGTCAGGAGTTTGGATCTTGCTCTGTCCTCTGACCAAATTCGGACGTTGGCCTGGCTGCAAATCGGGAATTCATTATGTTATTACAACCATTCTTTCGCACGTAGCAATCGTTTGTTGTTCTTGCCCACTGAGATGCCGCTAGCAGGGAGAGTTTGAAGGCACATGTTTGATGTGTACTTGATATGCTCAATGCGCTAGAAAAATAATTTATATTAGAACAAGCCTATGAGGTGGACTAGTAGATAAAAGCTGAGTATCGCATCAAATATGAAGCCACAGTCACAAAGTAGAGAGCGAAAGGTGCTGCGGAAACATGAGAAAAGATCAAAGTCAAGCATGTCGTGCGAACCCGAATTGGTTTAGCGTAACAGAATTAGAAGGATGCACAATGCGGAGAGAGGCCGCCTGCAGATTTCATGTGGCAAAGGATAATTTTTGTGATACAAAGCTCAAACATAATAGTCCGTCAAAACTAGCTACATCTGAACGAAGCTTTTTCGCCATGGGTGTCTACGAAGAAGTCGAAATCGAGGAAATGGTCTACGACCCTGTCCTTGAGATCTACCACTATCCGTGCCCATGCGGCGACCGCTTTGAGATCAGCGTCGCGGACATGAGAGACGGCGAAGATATCGCGAGGTGCCCAAGTTGCAGCCTGGAGATTCTGGTCATCTTCGAGGCCGTAAGTCAAGTCCGAAGTGGGTGTCACTCCTCTTTCATGTGCTGAGCATCGGAGCAGAAAGATCTGCCGCCAGAGAAGAAGCCAGACGAGCCCGCGAAGGCCGTGACCGTGGCTGCGTGAATCACCACTGCAACTACGCGATCTGAGCGTATGCGAAGACAGAATGTGCAAACGCCGCCGCCGTGCCCGTGGTTGTGACAAGCCATACCGCAGCAAATAAACAAATTGACTGCTGAGAGATCTGTGGACGAGCTCTTCAGAATTTGTGCAAGCTCCTTGGGGAATAGCGCATCATGTGGAAAACCAGGAAAGAGCGCGTGGCTGGAGAATGAGCCCATAAAATGAAGCGAAAGAGAAGGAGGGCGGGAAGTTTTGAGTTTTGTCACGCGAGACCAAGTAGCGACGACTTTCACGAGTACATAGCACGCAGAAAGAATGAAGAGGAACCACGAACAAAAAGGGGCGTTTGTATGTTACCACAGAGAACATGCATGAGATTCTTTTATGCTCTCGTCAGTGGAAAAGAAGAGTCATAGGCTTTCGACGTATCGGCCCAGCAAAACGAAAAGAAGCATCGTCTATCACGGTCTTTGCTCTTCGCTCCAAGAGAAATGTCCCATCCCGGCAAAAAATAGCCGCAGAAATGATGGAAGCCCGTCCAATGTTCTTGTCTCTTTCTCTCTCTCTTTTATTTAATAACACACGGATTCATTATTCATCCTCTTCTCTTGTTCTTGTTTTGCAGGAACCAAAACCCGTGCTCAGCTCGCGCCGTCCTTCTGCTGAGCTTTCAGGCTGTCAAGCCGCTCCTTGTTCCTCTTGGCCAGGATGCGCAGTGTGTTCTTGCGCTCGATGTCAGCCATCTTGTCCCAGTTGGTGATGCGCGAAAGCGTCCCGTCCACGTTGACGACGACCGGACCGAGCGCGTCGAACCTGGCCGTCCCGTAGCCCGAGGACGCGTCCAGCTTCGTCGCCTGGGCGTCTTCGACGGCCGGCAGCGCCAGGACAGGCGTGTCCGTCCCCGCTTGTGTCGGCTCTTGCGATGTTTGTTGGTTGCTTGGTTCCGACATTGCGGAGCTTGCGGTCGATGATGGGCGGACGGAGTGAACCCAAACTTGTGGTCTGGCGTGTGGATGTGCTCGCGGTGAAAGAATTCGGCCTAGTTTCAGTCTCAAATGGCTCATTGGGTCTTTCGGGGGAACGTTTTGGGCTTGCGTGTTTCCTGTATTTTATCTTGGTCGAGTATTGAAGTGTACGGGACTGATGTCACGCGAACGTTCTAGAAGCGATGTCAAACCTCCACGGGTTGGCGGAGGAGAGCAGCTCGTCGATGCTAGCGAAGGCTCGAAACACCTCGATTTTACACGAAAGGTGGACGGGGGAAAATTTTTATCAAGGAGTGGCAGCAGAAGAGACCGGTAGCTACGAGGTTGACTTCATTTTTTTACCCATCCGTCGAGATTTGTCATTTGGTATAAGATACTATTTGCACAGTTGCGGCACCCCAAATCGCGGGTCGCGCATGACCTTTCCGGTCAGATTTTCGCTGGCACGCGAGCAGTTCGAAATTAATACAGTATGAACAAAGAGATTCCCAATGCGCGCCCTACAAAGCTACTGAACGTCAAATTTCTGTGTCGGCATCGAGAGTGGGATCTACGCCAATCTCCTTCTTAAGAAGCTGCGTCAAGCTTGTCCCGTCCCGGAGGTACACCCAGTCGCCGACGCCGCTGCCCTCCTTCTGGTCCTGTCCCTCTGAGTAAAGGACCCAGTCATAACGCTTCGGGCCTGAGATGGGTGAAGACAGCCAGATCTGCTTGTTCGGAGGCTGTTTGTTGATGACATACGTCCCCTTCTCGCCCATGTCAATACTCAAGACGCCAGCCTGCATGATGCGTCCATGTTAGCCTTCTGCCATGATCGTGCATGGGGTGAACCGATCTTACACTGTATTCGACATCCAGATCGCCCTTGCTCTCTTGCCTCTTCTCCAGCGTTGCCACCAGTGCATCAAGAAACTCGTCCGCTTTCTCGTGGTACTCTTGCATGGAGATCTCCGTCTTCTGCGAGGGTGGCGCTTCTGTTCGCTCCGGCGTTGGAGCTTTGCCCGCGTCGGGAGTCTTCACTGACGCATGTTGAGCCGATGATTGGAACAGCCGGGGCGCTGGGAGGGTGAAGTATAGAGACGGTATCCGTAAGTGGTCGCGGCCAAGGCATGGCCGTATCCTGCTGTAGGGCCGCGTGTGTACGTACGGCTGAGACCGCCGCAGGGCAGTTCGAAGTGCTTGTTTAGTCAATGATTGGGCAGCCATAATGTGAAAAAAGTCTCTTCAAAAAGTAGCGTTTTTGTTCCGCGGCGGGCAATTGACTCGTTTGTACCTCTGTTGCTAACGTTTGCTGATGTCACTAGCTGGAGTGAAGAAGCTCTGACCATCTTTTGCAAAGGAATAAACCCCCGCGACTCCGCGAACTCGCTCGGTGTCGGAAACGACACTAAACACTGTCTCTGCTAACTCTCAATCTCCAGCCATGATAAACGCGGTGCTCGTGTTCAACAACTCTGGACAGCCACGTCTAACTAAGTTCTATACGCAGTTGGTACGTATGCTAGGACGGCACCCCAAGCACAGGATAATCCGGGTCTGACTGAGCGCAGGACACTGCAGTCCAGCAACGTCTAATATCAGAAATTTTCACGCTCGTCTCAAACCGACCAGCCTCGAGTTGCAATTTTCTTCCGTAAGAAGCTAAATATTTATATCGTGAGAGAGCATTTTGGCTGATAGGTAACAGTCTTCCGCCGCTGCTTGCCGCGAGCTCGTCGTCAAACACGTCACCCACCTCACAGCATAATGACACGCCATCTCTAATTACGTACCGGCACTACGCCACGCTCTACTTCATAGTGATCAGCACGTCGACTGAGTCTCCTCTGGCACTGCTTGACCTGATCCAGGTCTTCGTCGAAGCGCTGGATAGATTGTTTGAGAATGTGTGCGAGCTGGACTTAATCTTCAACTTCGAGACGCTGCATGCGACGCTGAGCGAGATGATAGTCGGAGGTGTGGTAGTGGAGACGGGCGTAGACAAAGTCGTTGAAGGAGTGAGGGCGCAAGGACGGGTAGCGAAACGGCCGGGCACGGATGGGGGAATTGGCAGCGCCTTTGGACGAGGGCAGGGCGTCTGGGTGGGAAGGTGAAGAGAGCTTCCCGACTGCCTCATCGAACCCATGTGTCAACCATGCCGGACGTGTCTCTCGCACAACCAGCCTTCGCTTGACCGCCCCGTCGGCGCAGCTCGAACAGATGGAGAGAGTTCGATGCACGTCTTAGAGGCCTCTAGACAAAAGAGGCGCTGCGTGCAGTGCTAAAGCGAAAGCACAATATGGTGGAGTCTGCATAGACGAAGAAAAGACCCGATTGATCCTTTTTGAACAATTTGCTCCCCATCACAAGGCTTCGAAGCCTGTTTTCGGCAGCGGACGTGCAGATCGCAAAGACGCCACTCGGAATCCACGATTGCGTTGTCTTTTCGAACGCATCGTGTACTTCCCGGTACGGAATCCATCGTCTGCTCGTGTCTCGAGCGTCAATAAGAAGCCCAGCGGAGAAGGTAATCGAGATCTCTAAAGAGGCGGTGAATGCATCTTCCCTTAGCCCCGCTTCTTTACGGAAAACGAAGAGACTCTGATTTCCGCCTACGGGCCGAATACACGGTCACTACTATGTGGGCGTCGGGTCATGCAACGAAGACGCTTCTGCAAGAAGCGAGACACAGCTAGGATTGTGCCCACAAAGACACGGGCAGGTCGAGAGAACACTTGTAGCTATGGCACAAAGGTATCCGAGATAGAGTCATGTAATTATTGGAAACAGATTCAGAGATATCATCATGTTGCATCTTCGTCAAAATTCTTTGAGGTCAGCAAGAAAGCCGTGCAGCTTAAGTTTCAAACACTTGGTGGAAGATCCACCTCGTCCCGTTTGCCAACAGGAAGATGGAGGTGCGCATTGTCTAGGCAACGATTCGAGTCAAACGTGATGGCAGGTTTGGCCTTCGTAGTCGATGTAGCAATTGCGCGACGTTCGGGTGGCGGGAACCACTGTCGCGTGGCTGCGATCTCTGCGATTTACAAAAGCTCGCTCGGTGGTGGGCTACGCTAGTTGCGCAGCACGTCATATAGACGCGTGCGTTAGTGAAGCTGAGGTCGTCCTTCGGACACGCTTTCTTGATTCTATCATGCGCTGGCGTCGGTGGGCCCAGCTTATACCAGCCTATGGCTTTTTCCCATGAGGTCAATCATATGGCGCGAAAATCTCAACTTTCGATGTGGTTGGTGCGAGAGGAAGGATGGCAAGTCTGTCGCCTTTTGACCAGCAGATGACACGAGAGGGTGGTGTCGGGTCCGCTGCATAACGGATGCAAGTCGGAAGTTCTGCCAGCGGCGATGGCCGAGAGGAGAAGTGAGTCCTTTTTCAGGTTTGCGTGCTTGGTTGGACAGATCGAAAAAGCTGTTTTCACAGAGGGCAAAGGCTCTTTCCGTACTTTGCAGCACTCTCCGTATACTACACGCTGTCACATGAGTCAATTGAGGTGGTTGGAGCTGTGCTACTACTCCGGATGGTCGGGCCAGCTTGTAGGCCTTCACTTTGCTATTGTAGATCACACAGGTCTGGCATTGGCGAGTACCCGGTAACCCGATTAGTTCTAATCCCTACCTAACCTCGTGGGAAGATGGGGAAAGGCTGCTAAGGCACGTTTACGCCTCGAACGAGACGATCCGGAGCGAAATCTCCGCTGACCCAGCATTGGTGAGTTCTAGCGCGGCAGCGAGAGCGCACTGTCAGCAGCCCGAATGTGGTCACAAGGGTTATGATCTTGCGAAACCTGGTTTCGACAGATCATATATTGCCGCGAAGGGTAATGTCCGTCTTATCTAGGGAGGCAAGCTGGCCCGGAACAAAAATTGTCCTAGAGAGAAGTCGATATAAGGACGGTAAACCAGGGTGTAGGATGCATATAGAAACTAGAATGATCCGAACAAGGGTTCGATCGTGCATAGTTACTGCTGCTGCTGCTGCTACGGTGGGGCGTGCGGGGCTAGCAAGGCTGAGAACTTGCTGTATACGATACATCGAGAAGAGTAGCGACAGCCAGAGCTCCAGCGTGGACTCAAAGTTCCGAATTATGGAGCCTGCTTCTCGCTCGCAGGCGCGGGTGGCTGTTTGCAGATAAGACAGCTAGATTTGGGCGTGGAAAGGTCGAAAGACAGGCGGCGGGGGTTGGTTCTGACAACCAGCCACTCCATGAAGTGAAAGACATACACATAGGGTTCCGGATGATGCAAGGCCACAGATGGAGCTACAGAGCCTGGTCCTGATCAGAGAGCATCTTTTGTCGGATCAATTGTCAGGGAAAAAACGCATTTTCGACGTGCGTCCCGTTGGGGCTGGACGTTGTGGATGTCCAAGACGACAAGTCCACGTGGAGCATCGGTTACAAGTATGACGCACCGTTTGGACGGAGCGCGAGCCCGCTGTCGAAATCGGGACGGCTTGCGAGTAGCATGCACTCGTGTACATGCACGCCGATGGATTCTGGAGTGCTTTCCTGTTGTTGCTTTTTAGCTTCTGTTGCACAGTCCCGACGAACGTTCGCAGGGCCGGCGAGCTCGCCTTGCGTTGCACGTTTTTGAACAACGAATTGACTCCCACGTGTAGGACCGAAGCACGGTCGCCGTGGGACGAGAAAGGCGCCGCTGTTGTGTTGCGAACGGGCCGGGAAGCACGCGAAGGAATCGTAGGAGGATGAGACTCTTCGGTTTGGCTGAGACTGCGCGTGTGTGTATGTGTGCGTTGGTGCTGTACCGACGGGCAGCAGACAGGTTACACAAGGAAGCAACAAGAAGGCGAGGGAAGATCCAAGCCATCAGGGAATTCTGTATGAACATGCCAGCCACCGATCGAAGCCTCTGCTCCCGCTCATCGTCCACAGAGGGCACGTAGTTTTCATACGAATTGTACGGTTGAGCAGGAGCAGACGTAACAAGGCATGACTACGGACGAATAACCGAAACGTATACTATTGCAGCACAGCACCTCCCAGCGGTACATCTGGCACATCTTTACCCTAACGGCTTCAACTTCTGCCGCTACTACTTTTGTTGCTAAGCTGCGGAAACTTTTTTTTTAACCTTGTGCAAGGGAGGGATAGACTGGCTGTAGGGCCCACATTATTCCTCCCCAAAGCACAGAAAAGGATCGGAGATTCTCAGCGGCAGCTTTTGTTTCGAGACACTAAAGGTGGCGTCCAGCAAGCGCGCGAAAAATTGAGCGTAAACCGAACGGGAACGGGGAAGGTTGGCATTGTCCTTGCGGCGCAACGATCAATTGGATCGGCACGAGACACTCGTTCAATTCTATTCGCCTTTGGTTAAGCGAATGGCGACAATGGCGCTGGACATGCGCAGAGAAGAGAAGGGGACGCCGGGAGATGGCAGTCAGAAGACCTTTTGCAATGACCGGCGGTGGACGGTTCGATCCCCGGGTCCCGGGTGCATGTATGTGCGTGAAGCAAAAGCGCTTTGCTGGCGCTGCCGTAGGACGCATGTCTTGCAGGATGCTTGAAGCAAAGGGATGTGGATGGGGCCGTTGGAGTCAGTAGGACGACGACGACGAGGAGGAGGGAAGGGGAGGGGAGGAGGGTCGTGCGCCAGCATCGGAGAGAAATCGCATCGGGAACGGTGCCTTCATCACATCGCCAGGCAAAAAAGCCAATCTGTTAGCGTCCGAGCGATGGGGCGGCGCTGTGAAGATTGCAATTGTGCTCGGTACGGCAGGACAGGAAGACAGCCATCACTGTGGTAATAGCATTGGACGCCACCCCGCTTGTCAGCGCGAAAGAAGACACAGCTCCATTACTGGCTCGGGACGCTGCTGGATCACGGCGCCCATCATTTCTTGTTCGGCGACGCCACGACTGCGTTTCGCACAGAGAAAGTGTGGTGGTGTCTGGTCTGGTGCCAGATCGGTAGTTCAGGGGGCAGCGCATCGTTTGTGCGCAGATCGGCCACTCGCGGCATCGCTGCCCCCCTGCTTCTCTGCTCCAGCCGTGCAGACGGCACATGCATAGGACGCGCCTCGAAACACAACGTCGTTCTCTCCGCGTCGTTATGGCCTGACGATGGAGAAGTCCGCGCACAGCAGAAGCGTTAGCTGAACCTGCGGCCTGCAGCTCGCCCGCGCTATTGACGCCAGCCGCCCCTTCTTTCCCGCCGTCCTGGGAAGTCCTGGCCCGCCTCGGGACGGGAGGTGGGCGAGCGATGGGGGACAACAAGATAGCAGTCGTGTCTGTAGACGCTGGCGAACGGCGACGACGACAACACTCTGCCGCACCTGCTGGTCGTAGCGTGTGGATGTGTGTGAGCTGCACGTCGGCAGTGCGCCAGACAGGCGAGCAGGACATGCAACACCAACGCATACGAGACGTATCCGCCCCGTACGTCCTCCGATCTTGGTGTCTTGTTCGTGACAGTGATTGGGAAGCGTGTGCGTCTTCTATATCCTACGCCTAGTCAAGCACCAAGCTAGCGACGTCGATCGTCGAACACGACCGTCGCTCGAACACGGCGGGAAATCACCATATATCTCGATCGCCTTTCGTTCGTCTTGCTTCCCCAGTTTCTACGGACGGCGTCAATACTGGCCAACCTCTACACCAGTCGTTCCTAATCCACGACGGCAACGACTACAGCGGCTACGACAGTGCTGCAGTAAACTACACCAACCAGTCCTCCTCCTTCTCCTCTCCGCCTCCTCCTCCCTCTCCATCCCGTCCAAATCCACCACATTGCCTCTCCACCTCCCCCTCCCCTTCTTCAGCCCAGAAAGTTAGCTTCACGTCTGGCTGGCTGGCTGGCTGTCACCCGTCGCGCCTTCCGTGTTCAACCCTCTCGCCCTCTCTCGCCCTTGCCTACCCGATTTCACTATTCACTCACTGCTTCCTTTCACTTTGCTCCTTCCACTTTGATCGTCACCATCAACTTCACCGTCCCCCGTCCTTTTTTCTTCTTTCTCCCTCTTCCTTGTCTTCCTTCTTCCTTTCCTTCCTTCATCCCCCCTCGAGCAAAATAAAACTCCATATTGCACACCTTGCTCCGCACGCCTACCGAAAAAGAAAGAAAAGAAAAGAAAAAAAAGAGAAAAAAACAAAGGACAAGATAAAAAACGTCTCGTAAGAGCAGATTGGGTCTATTGACTCCAATTTCAAAGACCTCAGCCCGACCAACCAGGATTCGACCTATCATTCCGGCGTTGACAGGACCCTGAGAGCCCATCAACATTGGCGCGCTATTGATGCTGCCCGCTTGTTAAAAAAAGGTACGTTTGCGTCGTCGCCCTTACTTTGTCTTTCCCTAGGCAAAGTCAAACACGACTACCCTTCTCTACTTCCTGCTCCCCCTTCTATTGAACTGCTTTCATGCCTCAAACCTCACTTTGTTTCCTCTCTTCCCTCCATCATTCCTTCATGCACTGTTCGTGATATATACCAGCGGGAAGCCCGCTCTCTCTCTCTGCGTAGCCAAGTATACTTGCGCACGCCTCTTCTCTACTCTATATAGCGTTTATAAACTGTGCTGCGACTTCTCTCACACCACTTGCAGAGCGACGCGACCAACCTTCGTCAGCCATGAAGATCCTTTTCCTCTGTACGGCGCACAACTCGCTCTCGCAGCGCCTCTACCTTGCTCTAGCACCATCCCATGATATTACCATTGAGTATGCGATCAATGATGATGTCATGATCTCTGCCGCAGAGCTGGCTAAACCAGATATCATTCTGTGCCCCTTCCTCACTATCAAGGTCCCTGCAGCTGTGTACAACAACTACCTCACTCTCATAATCCATCCCGGCCCTCCTGGTGATGCGGGTGCCAGCGCCCTCGATTGGGTGCTTATGGGCGACGATGGCTCCATACCTGAGCGTGACCGTGCATTACAGGCCTTGGACGTCGAATGCGGGCCTGGACGTTCGCATTGGGGAGTCACTTGCCTTCAGGCCATCGAGCAGTTCGACGCTGGCCCCATCTGGGCCTTTGAGCAGTTCCCCATCGACATTGACCAGCCTGGATTGACAAAATCGGAGCTGTACCGTGGACCCGTCACCCGCGCCGCTATCAAGGCCGCCATTGCTTCGATTGAGCGCATAGATAAAGCTGCAAGCGCAGCGAGCATATGTTCGCCGACATCCGCCTTCCTTACCCGATACCATCCACACCTCAAGGCCGAGCCCGAGTACGCCAGTCTGTCGTGCTCGACGAGATTGCCCTTCAAAGGTGGTAACACGCATGACCGCGGTTCCATACTCAAGCCCATCGAGCGCGCGTTTGACGTCAGGCGCCATACCGCCCAGCAGATATCACGTCGCATCCGCTGCTCAGACTCGCAGCCAGGCGCCCAGACGAACATCTTTGGTCCCAACCTCTATGTTTACGGTGGACAGGTCGAAGACAACGTCGGTGGCCCGAATCCTGGTGCGATCCCAGGTGCACTTCCTGGCACCATTGTCGCCATCCGTAACGAAGCCGTCTGCATTCAGACCTGCGACGGAAGGGGCGTTTGGATCACACACGTTCGCCGCCTTGCCAAGCGCGGCAGCGGAAATCCACTGCCACCGAAGGTGCCTGCAGTGACTGGTCTGTTGGATGCAGGCGTCGTGGATGCGGCTCAGATACACAGATTACAATGGGACCTGCCAATTGACTGGACCATCAGTCCGCATTCGACATTTCAGGAGGTCTGGGTCGACTTTCAGAGCTACGGCGAGGCTGGACGATCCGCGTACCTCTACTTCGACTTCTACAACGGCGCCATGTCTACGCGTCAATGCTCGCAGCTTATCGAGGCTATGGATTACATCCTCTCTGTCTCGACACCGTCCGACCCTATCCGCGCCGTGGTGCTCATGGGCGGGTCGTATTTCAGCAACGGCATCCATCTTAACGTCATTGAAGCTGCCAAGTCTTCAGCTGAAGAGTCGTGGCTCAACATCAACCGCATCGATGACGTCGTTCACTATATCCTGCATGAGTTCCCCTCTCGGAAGATCCTGACTATCGCTGGTATCCGCGGCAACGCTGCAGCAGGTGGAGTCGCCCTTGCTGCCGCATGCGATGTTGTCCTGTGTGGTGCAGAGGTGGTTATCAACCCGGCGTATCGTGCCATCGGGCTCTTCGGATCCGAGTACCACTCAATTTCTTATCCAGGTCGCTGCGGTGCGTCAAAGGCGAAGGATCTGCTCGAGGCCATGGTCCCAATCAGCCCCTTTGATGCTCGTGCGATCGGCCTTGTGGACCACGTCCTACCCGGTTCCGGAAGCGCCCTGGAGAAGCGTATCAAATCGCACGTCGCAGTGGTCGTCAAGTCCGGAAAACCAAGCAAAGGCATCTGGAAGACACGGATCGATATCACCCCGGCTACTTTGGCCGCAGCTCGCGCCATGGAGCTGCACGAGATGTCTAAAGACTTTTACAGC
The DNA here is from genome assembly GCF_000836295.1 of Verruconis gallopava. Classification (NCBI taxonomy): domain Eukaryota; kingdom Fungi; phylum Ascomycota; class Dothideomycetes; order Venturiales; family Sympoventuriaceae; genus Verruconis; species Verruconis gallopava. The sequence goes on along the minus strand of NW_015622143.1, from coordinate 425,804 downwards.
GCCCGCTCTGACCGTTATAACAGCCGCCGCTTCAACTTCGTGCGCAAGGTCAAGCCAGTTCAGACACCGTTGCGCTTCGCTAAACATCGCCGCACCGACGAGAAGATGCTGGATGAAGAGGAGCGCGAGACTTTCACCCAGGTCGAACACTTCGAGCTTCTCAGGGAGCAGGCACTCATCGCCAAGATCCAGGCACAGCTCGAGCTTTCGAACAGCCTCACCGGCGGGTCCGACCTGCTCGCCACAAAGCTGAGGTCACTGACGCCGCCGGCATCGTCACCCAAGCAAGACAATGAGCCCATGTTCACGTGCTACTATAAACCGCCACCAGAGACGCTGAAACTGCCTCCTTCTCCTGTCTCCATGTCGTCAAGAAGCCCATCGATATGTTGACCTGGTGCAGCAATGGGCTTGAGGCCAGTACGAGATTGTCGCGGTTCACAACAAACTCCAGAGTTACGCAGTTAGCCTGTAGATTCGATGCTCAAGGTTCCTCTTCATTTTCCAGCGAGAACAAACACTGCAAAAAAAAAAAAAAAAAGGAAAGGATAGCCGGCAGAAACATAAGAGGTGATTCCACGTTCCTTGCGGTGAACCTTTTTTTTATTTCTGAAATGGTTCATACCCACTACTTGTCATTTTCATTCTCTTCATAATGAGCGGTTAGTCTTTTGTTTTTCTTTGGCGCGGAGTCACGGGTTTGAACGAGGGGAATTCTCTTGCGCTTTTTTCTTACCAGCTTCGGCTTGGAGTTTCAATGTCGCAACGGCCTTGCGAATCCCATATCATCCTGCGAAGGATGACGAGGGCAACTTTTATGACGATTGGTGCTCGTGAGAAATGCTTTTATATCAGAAGAAAGGGAAGGGAACGGGCAGCAATGATATTATAATTCTATAGGATGGGATCTTTCTCTCATTTTCTTCTTAGAGTTCAGTGGGTACGACGAGATTGCAACGGAGAGACAAATAAACGAGCGCAGATTTCAGGTGGTGCAAAATGACGGTCGTAGAATGAATATGATAGCAATATCATAAAAGAAAACAAGAATCATACTTATCTTTAGCTTGTACTTTCTAGTTTCACCCTGTTCATCCACGATTTTTCGCAGAACGTCGAAGCTCTTACAAGTACGATGATCAAGGCATGACTCCCTCTCCAACAACAAAGAAGGAGAAATAAATTCTAAGATTTGCACTGCTGTCTCCCATGTGAAAATACGATCTATTTCCTTCGCAGCTATGGCACGTTTGAATTCTTGCCGCGCAAGTCTGGTATACCATGGGATATCAAACCATTCGAGACAGCAAAGTGGGCATGTCGCTGAAGCCGCGTTCGTGGAGTAAATGCCCAGCATCTGCTAAACTCCCACAATTCTTTGCGGATGCGGAGAAGCTTGACGCACCCACGTTTCCGGTACTGCCTGTGCTTGACGATCTTCCCGTGCCCACGGTAGCGGGTTCGCGCCCGTACTCACAACTGGATGGATCACAGAAAACAAACAAAAAGAGCAGAGTAGTCGCCATTTTCTGCACCGTTTGCGAAGAGGCTGTGCTCGCAAGACGATTCTGGGATCCATTTGACATACAGGTCGCAAAGTAGGATAGCACGGAGAAACGGTCCGGCACTTGGGCTAGACACAACGGCGGCAAACCCTCCGGCTCGGTTTTTTCTTCTATTCACCGCTCATTCCCATTCATTGCTGGTCCTCGCCGGAGGCTGGCCACGACGAGCCATTTCTTTCTCTCACCGACAGGCTCGTCCGGCGCGCCAGGCTGCCATGGGCGTCGCCTGCCATCCGCATCCATCTCGAAGATACGCTCGATCTCGAGGCCCGCGTTAGGAACTGCATCTTCGAAGAAGGCGGCCAGCTTCGCGCGGCCTGTGTGGAAACCGGCGATGACGTGGATCCGGGCCGCTGGGTGCGGCGCAAGAAAGTGCAGCATCGAGCATACGAGGGCGTCGTGCTCGGATGCGAGCCAAAGCGTGTCGGCGGCGAGCACATGCGTGAACCGGCCGCGGTGAGAAGCCGCAAAGGGAGAGGCGACGTCGCCCCACTTGTGGCCCGCGACGACGACCGCTCCCCTTACATTCTCTGGGACCGCCTTCGAGACGTTGGTCCGTAGCGTGTTCAGAATGCTTTCGGCCGGGTAGTCCGTGATGGCGACCTGTTGCGCTCTGGAGTCAGGAAACGCCTCACAAACGACCCAGAGAGCTTTTTGCGTGTCAGAGAAAAAACACGCGTGGACACACAAAGAAAAAGAACGCACCTCTTTCGCGCCCGCCAAAGCACTCATGATGCCTCCAAGGCCGGCGCCTGTATCGTGACCTATCAGCCAAGCTCTTTAACCTGTTATCTTTGCCGTCCATTTACGTTCTACACACCTGCACCCAGCTCGATGACCGTCTCGCCCTGCACATTCCACATCTTTTCCTCCTCCTCGCTGAGCCACCAGAGGGCCCCGTCCAAGAACTTCCGCCGACCCCAATCGTCATCGTCGTCTGCCGGTGGGTTTTGACCTTGCTTGCGCCTACCACCTACGAGCTCTCCCATCAGCACACCTGCGTTCCACAGGTGATGAGCGAACTTGGATCTCTCCGACGCGGCCTGCGGGTCAGCGACGGAAATGTCCAAGTCGCCGTACCCGTTGCTCCGGTACCGCACAAAAGTGTCGGCGTCGCCGTGCGTGTTCTGCAGATCGTCCGTGAAGATCAGGCCCAGAGACGCCTGGAAGTAGTCCTCCGGCTCAGGCTCGAACGACGTCCGCTTCGGGATCGTGCGCAGCAGCGAGCTCAGCATTCTCGCTGGATCAAGCAGCTGCGCACGAAATAAAAGAGACAGTCTGGGCGGTTGCGCAGCAGTCGCGGCGGACAGGAAGAGAAAGAAAAAAAAAAATCTGAGAAGCTTAGCAACTTCGGCTAGGATGTTTCGCGAACCGGACAGGATAGAAATTCTTGGATCTGAATTGCGGAGTCAAGATCTGTGCTGTCCTTCAGATCCCCCCACCACAGCCTCCCCACATCGAAGCGCACTCCCGAACTCTTCTCGCGTCCGGCATTTTTGAGACGGTGATTTTTGAGCGTGAGAGATGCGATCTGCGGGTTCGTCAGAACCCCAACGATCGTCGTTGAAAGGAGGGCTTTAGCGAAGCTTTTTATGGATGTTTCGCCCATGACTCTGCGTTCGCAGATCGGATTGCTGGATCTTGCCTAAGCCAGTTCATGGCCACCATGAGCTGCCCTCGCCGTACTGCACGGCCACACAGTCTTCTCGTCCTTTTCTGCTCAGCGGGGTGAAATTTTTTTTTCTTCGGCATGCAAATCAATCTTCTAGGCGACTTAGAACCGTTGCGTCCCTCCCGCACCTTGGGGAGGCAATCGTACCTGGTCCAGGCTGACCATGGCCTCGGCACGGACTTTCAAGTATGAGCGCCTCCGCAGTGACATTTCTATTCGCCTCATTCAGCTGTATCCGGAAAACGCGATGAGCTCCTTAAGTGTTGACTCATTGAATCTACGATAGATAGCAGCGTCTCGTACGAGGCGATATCTTACGTGTGGGAAGGCGAAACGAAACAGTCATCCATTGTGAGCAACGGTGGAGGGCTGAACATCACGTCGAGCCTGGTCCAGGTATTGAAGCGGTTCCGGACGCCAGACAAGGCCCGAATGCTCTGGGCAGATGCGGTGTGCATCAACCAGCATGATATATCCGGGAGAAACCAGCAAGTTCGTCGCATGGCTGACGTCCGTCGGCAAGCGCAAAGCGTCCTGATCCGGCTGGGCGACGCAGACGAGTTAGAGGACACATATATGGCTTTCCAATCCCTGAGTTTGCTTCTTGAGAAAGTTTCTCCAAAGCTATCCTATCTTAGGCAACTAATGGGCAAGGTCAAAACTCCCACTCCCTCTGCCAATGACACGAGGAACGCGGATGAGATCCGCAAGCATTTTGACATTCCTGGCCCGAACTCAAGAGAGTTCTCGGAGTTGGTCAAACTGTTTCGGAGACCATGGTTTTCCAGGGCGTTGACATTCCGGGAATTTGTATCTGGCTCACAGCATGTGGTTCGTGAGCGGCGATGGGGAGATAAGTGGCAACGACATGATGTCTTCCTGGGCTTGTCTCCAAGCGCTGTTCTCCTGCACCGCCGACGATTGGTACGAAGATGCCCACATGATGACGGTAGCCCCGTCGACGATCAAGGGACAACAGTTCTGGACGCAAATGAGGGTTTTCTTCAGCACCCTTGTGTCCTTTCTGGCTTTGCGTCGTGGTTTGGGCAGCAAGTACCCTAGCGACCTCGTTTACTAGGTCCTGGGTTCAGTGTCCGATTAATCCCAAATTGTGCCCGACTACTTAATGCCTTTTGAGCTTGTCTTTGCTCACAAGACTCTCGAACTCATCAGAAATTCCGGGAATTTGTCGTTCTTTGGTCAAGTAAGCGTGCTTTGCTCTAAAAAGGCCAACGACCTTCCCACCTGGATACCTGACTGGTGAGGTCGCTCTCAGTACGGTGCAACGTTCAGTCACCTGCCGAATTTCTCCGGTCCACTATATGCCTCCAATGGATCCTCGAGGCCTGTCGTGCAGCTCTCTTCAGATGGAAAAGAGTTACAGCTCCAAGATTTTCTCGCTGATACCATCTCGGTCGTGATAGACCCCAGAGCTCCAGAGCTTCAATCGTGGTTGAGGAAACAGCTGGAAGCCTCAGATTCGTGCTACGCGTCAACATGGGAGAGCTTCGCCATTGTGATAGCCAACCTTAGCTGTGCCGACCTAGTGATACGGGAACAGGAGAAACGAGTGAGATGGACTCCTGAATCCTGAGCTGAGCCCTGCGCCTCCGACGACGGGGCGAGAGTCGGGACGAACTCTGAAAAGTTTCACTCGTGGCTCTCTGAGCTTCGGGCAAGCGGGGAAGAGAAGTACTCGTTTGTCTGCGAGTGTTATGTACATGTCTTCACGGACGGCGAAGGACTTGTTGAGTTATGGCAGGCTGTTGAGCCGAAGTACGATGTTACGGATAAGTCCTGGCTACAGCGTCTGGACAGGGAACCAATCCCTTGCGAGACGCAGAGCATCACTATCATATAGATGTTTGCTGTACTGCGAGACAGGTCAACTCTTGGTTGAAAACAATGCGATAACCTTTTTTTTTTTTGAAATATTTTCCCTTTCCCAAGAAAATGTTCAGCATGTGGACTAGGGCTCGGTAAGATACGAAATGACATTTTCATACTGTTGCGTTGCGTTCGGTCTGGCCTATTGGACCGCGGTGAAATTTCGCGCACACTGTCGTCTTCGATTTGCGATAGTCTGACGGGATATGCTACACAGTTCATCCACGCTGGGTGGGTGTTCGCTAAATCGTTGATTCAAAAGGCCGTCGTCATCAGCCCAACCGATCCCCATTCGCGTTGCGGCAAGAGTGCTCCGCAGAATGACGCCACACTTCACCCGTCCCAAGATCCAAGATTTCGACGACCACGCAAAGCCATCGACCACCCATGTGTTTTGTGGCTCATGGTGAAGATCGGTCTTTCAAAGATCGTCCAATACCTGCCGCCGCGTGGGAAGCACGAGCAAGGGAAGCGTTGGCATTCATGTCTTGCGTGCCGCCTTGATCCCCGCAGGATGATATCATATACGGCGCTCCCCCACCCCCTTGCCAACTATTATCCTGGCGTCCACCATCAGGCTGTAAAGAGAGGAACTGTCGAGCTTAAATAGAGGAGATTGCTGTATTGTGAACCGCCGCGAGACTCAGGTTGCGAGAACACGGCAAAGGCAGATCACGCCCTTACTTGACTCAGCCCACGTTCTTCGATAAATCTAACAATTCTAATCACTCCATACTCCCTTTGTCTTCGTCTTCCTTTGCGTTGGCACTGTTTCGTGCCTTGGGTCCATACCTAGCCCGCGTTGCACGTGTCCGGTTCCTCCGCCATGGCTGACAAGAACCCGATCAGCGAAGTCGTCCCTCAGCAGGAGAAGAAGCAAGAGAGCTGGGGGGACTGGGGCAGGCGGAACTACAACGAGCAGTACGAGGCATGGGTGCCGTGGATGGAGGACAAATATCTGCAGTGGTTCGGCAAGGACAACAAGGCGTCCTACGTCGCCAAAGGTGAGCCCCCGTGAGGAGATGCCCACGGACGCGTTCGCTAATGTTTTGGGCGGCAGATCAGCTGGACAAGTCCAAGGTCACCGGCGTCAAGCAGGTCGACAAACTACAAGACGACGTGAACAACCTCGCCGCCGGCCAGGTCGGCAAGGGAGGTCTGCTCCAGCCCGTCGGCGACATGGCCAGCAAAGAGGGCATCAACCGGGCTGAGCGCGGCGGCAAAGACTCTTCCGGCTCTTATGCGCCTGGTGCCTTGGGCGACGTGGCCAATCCTGTCGCCGACGGCGTCAAGGGAGCCGGTAGCACCGTCATGGAGAGCGGCAAGAGCGCCGGTGGCTACGTGAAGGGCCTTTGGGGAGGAAAGAAGTAAACCGATCGGACCGTTTAAAGTGAAGAAAGGATGCGATGGCTAAGACGGTGTGTCGGGAAGGCGCACAGATGGTTAACAAGATGAACGTTTGTTTTTGGATACCCGGGAATCCGAACTTTTTATGGCTCAAAATTGTTATTGCGTAGATCGAACAAAATGTATGTCTCGACGCACAGGCTGAGTCACGGTCGAATTTGGCGACGGTTCTCTTTGTCTTGTATTATAGAACTTTTCATGCGAGAAATATACACGTGGTGCAAGCCCTAAACCTCCTTCCCCCTTCGTCTAGTATCGTTTGCCGAAAGCTTCATCGTAACCTACCAGCGTATATCTGTACCGTGCCTTGTTATTCTTCACGTTTTCAACAGCCTGCTTGCAGCCCGCTTCACTGATGGGAATAGTTTCGACCCAGCTTTTGATGTTCTGTTTGCTAGCAAGCTCCAGCATCTCAAGCATCTCTTCTCTGTTGCCAATGTGGCTAGTTCCCAAGTAGCAGCCCGTGCCAGCAAAGGCCTGTAGCATCACCGAGATCGGTTCATCGGGCATACCGACGTTGTGGAACTTGCCCATAACCTTTAGAGTGCTAAAATACGTCTTGAGGTCAAACTGGTGAACCATATCGGCTGTATTGAGGATGAAGTCAAATGTGAACGCGTATGGTTTGGCCCAATCCTCTGTGTCGTTGGTGATGAAGTGCTTCGCGCCCATCTTCAGCGCATCCTCCTTCTTCCTGGGCGAATGCGAGATCACGTAAACCTCAGCACCAAGTGCCGCCGCGAATAGGATAGCAAAGTGGCCTAGACCACCTCTATATGCAAAATATCAGTTAATATTCCGAGCTGGTTGCGTTTCAGCTAGGCGCTTAGGCACTTACACTCCAATAATGGCTACCTTTTTGCCTGGCCCGCAGCCAAGTCGTTTGAGGGGTGAATACACGGTGATACCGGCACACATCATCGGTGCAGCAATCTCGGACGGGATATTTTCGGGGATGGGAAATGTGAAATACTGGTGAGCGCGGACGTGCGAAGAATAGCCACCCTGGCTGATGGTTCCCTTAGGTCCGTACGGTGCACCGTACGTGTCCACGCTATTCTGCAAAATGCGTCAACTAGATGATTTCCATCTCTGAGGTTGTCGATGGCCAACATACGGGACAGTAATTTTCTTGGTGATTCACGCAGTTCACGCACGTCATGTCGGCCGAAATCTGAGCGCCAACGCCCACTCGGTCGCCGACCTTGATGTTCTTGACGTTCTTACCAACTTTGACGGCGTGTCCAATGATCTCGTGACCTGCGGCTTCTCAGTCTCTTTCTCGTCTGCCGTAAAGTGATGGATGCCGTACCTACACACAGCGGCATAGGCACCTCGCCCCAACCGCCGGTTATAGTGTGAACATCCGAGCCGCAGACACCACAGGCGTCGACAGCAATATCCACATCGTCGTCTTCGAACGGCTTGAGCTCGAACTCCGTCTTCTTAAATGTCGACCAGTTTTCAAAGCTTTGAGCCTGGAAGCCCACGGCGGTTTCTGGGTAAGGCATGTTCAAAAGCGTGCTAATTCGGTTTGTGAGGCTTGGGAGGCTGTATCACAGGAAGAGATAAGAGAATGCTCAAGACGCGACGGAAATTTGAAGCGGTCGTGTTATATATATCAGGCTTGCCTCCGCATTCGCGCGAAAACTCTCCATGAGGTCATGCAGTGTCACTGCAAGGTAGCTTGCAGCGGAGCTGTGGATATCCATCACGACCGCCAATTGTGAAGCTGCGAAGCGGTCCATTTCCCTCTCACGCTTGAAGACCGAGCGGCTATTCCAAGACGGTGTTAAAAAGTCTTCATCGAGCCTCGATGACCCCCACCAGCACACAGCTTTTGATGTCGCAAATGTGAACAAAATTCGGTCGCACCTGCGCCAGGATAGAAATTCTTGAGGACGGCGTGGAACTCGTGACGTAAGGATGTTTATCCACCAATGGCAGCGGCCGGAAACAACGGGGTCCACAAAGCGGTCCCCTGCGCGTGGGAGGTCGCTCTCGTCGCTCGACAAGTGTGGATGAGGATCAGGCGCGATATCTGAGCCCTGTTGGGAAAAACTCGGGAGCTCTTGGCCACAGGGCGCCCGTTGGGCCCGATGCTGGTCATCACCCGCCGTGTACGGCCACCTGCCTGGCGGCATTGTCGCTCTCTTCTCCTGGAACACGCGAGACGAGGTGGCGCAGGCAGGAAAAATGTACAGCGCGCTTGTCCACAGCAGCACACAGCGCCTTTGCGGTTCGGACTTGGCAACTGTAACCCCACAATGAGGGGCATACCCAAGAGCCCAAAGTGGCATTCCGGATCGGCATCCCCACGTGAGGGTTAGCTATGGCGGACGGATGCTCCCAATACATCTCTGGAGTTGAATTTAAATAGCACTGCGACGAACCTTCCAAAGTTTTTGAAACAGAGTAAGCCAGAAGCCATGATTGTCGAACGTGTTCAGTCAATCTCACAGCATTTCCAGCCTGGCATGGCGCAGCAAACCATGAAGGCCGTCGTGTTCCACGGGAAGAACGACTTGAGGTTTGAGGACGTCGCCGTGCCGCCCGTGAAAAAGGGGCAAGTCAAAGTGAGTGGGCAAGAGGGTGGGAAAAGTAGGATGTTGTTGAGCCCATGGCTGACTTAAAGATGTATCACTGAAGATTCGGCCATCATGGTGCGGCATATGTGGGACAGGTCTGCCATGGCCCCAGCTTGCGAAATCTTACGAAATAACCCTAACATGTACTACCAGATCTCCATGAATATCTTGGAGGCCCGAATCTTTGCCCAACAACACCGCATCCCCTCACCAAAGAGACCGTCCCTTTGACATTCGGACACGAGTTCAGCGGCGTCGTGGACGACGTAGGCGAAGGAGTGACCAAGTTTAAGAAGGGTGATCGCGTCGTGGTACAGCCAATCATATACGACGGGACCTGCGGCGCATGTACATCTGGTCAGATCAATTGTTGTTATAGCAACGGATTTGTTGGTCTCAGTGGCTACGGCGGCGGCCTTGCAGAGTACGTCGTTTTGGACGAGTCCTTTGTGTTCCATTTGCCGGACAACGTGTCTCTCGAGGTTGGAGCCATGGTTGAGCCGCTTGCCGTGGCATGGCACGCCGTCAAGATGGGCGAAGTCACATCGGATGAATCCGTGCTTGTGTTAGGCGGCGGGCCGATCGGACTCGCGGTGATTCTTTGCCTCAAGGCGCGCGGCGTCAAGAAAATAATCGTGTCCGAGGTCGCGGAGAGACGGAAGCAGTTTGCACTGGAACTTGGCGCGCACTACGTCCTGGACCCGACCAAGGACGACGTGGCGGCACGGTGCAGAGAACTGTGCGAAGACCAGGGAGTGCACAAGGTTTTCGACGCTGCCGGTGTACAGGCTGGGCTGGACGCTGCTATAGATGCTGTTCGAGCACGGGGTACCATCATCAACATTGCAGTGTGGGAGAAGCCCTGCTCCATCGATGTGAATAAGATGGTGTTTAAGGAGCGCAAGTACCTAGGCATTGCGACGTACGTTGCAGGCGACTTCCAGGAAGTCATGGAAGCGTTGTCGAATGGAAGCTTGAAGCCGGAGTCTTTGATCACCAAGCGGATCAAGCTGAATGAGGTCGAGTCGGAGGGATTCTACTCACTGATCCACGATAAGGCGAACCAAGTCAAGGTTCTCGTGGAGATCAACGGCGGTTGAGCCGTGCTCTTGTGTATTTAGTAGCATTTGTTTAATCCTCGCTGACCGGTTCTGGTCGCGTTGAAAAGACTATCTTGTGCCTAACCACTTCCACGATCTCGAGCTCGTCCGCATCCTCGGTGCTAGCCTTTGGCCGTCTGCGCAAAATACCCATGGGCTTCGGAAGTTTCTTGACTTCACCGGTAAGACGTTGATGTTTGCCGACGTACAGATAAACGCGCTTCATCCAAGCCGTGTCCTCCTTTGGAGCTGACGAGGAGTACGCTGGAAACAGCAGCCTACCCACAGAAGTGGCGATTCCTTGATCAAAGTTCGCGTCTCCGCTTGGGTCGACATCGTCAGCCTGGCTGGATGAGGCTGGCACATGGAACGTGCCTTGAAGCTCGAGGAGCGCGAGCCCCGAGGGCGTTTGCAAAAGCTGCGGCAAGGGGTTTGGGCATGCAGACTGCTGCGTGCTGCTGGGCGAATGGACGGGTATGGAGGGCATTTCGGATCAGGGTCACCTTGGTTGGAAATGGCAATCTGATAATGTCGGAACGGGTCGGTAGAGTTGAAAATCAATGTGTGAGGGTTCACACGCGCTCTGTAACATGACTACGGGCCTCCGCCCCAGAATGACGTGCCTGACTCAGGACTCAAAATGCTCTCTCCAGGACGCGCACGGCTCGCAACCTTCCGCTGGCTAGACGGCGCGGTACACTTCACGAGGCGACGGCTTCAAGGAGAACGGCCGGAGATGCCCATCATCGCTCCCGCATGCCGCTGAGCTGCACGCTCTGCGCGATTCCAGAACAACGGACATGCAGTCTTAGCAGCCTCGGCTTGGCCCTGTGTCCAGGCCGCCGGAGATCCCGCTGAACCGAGAGTCGGAATTGCATTAGGGCGGGCGCGGTTAAGCCTCACGGCTTCGTGCAGGAACTGAAGGCGAGCTCAAGGCGGCGTGCCTGGATCTGGCAGGACAAGGTTGTGCTAAGGCTAAAAGAGAAATCACCGTCTTCGCAAACCTGCGCAGCACACGCCCGAGCCCAGAGACGAGCACCATCGCGTTCGGGCGACAGGCGTAGCAGCGCGTAATCACAGCTGGCGAAGGGGGAGGATGCTGCCCACCCCAGACGAGATCACGCTGTTCGTTTGCGGGGTCGGAGAACGCCACCGCGCGCACCGACGGTGGTGAGCCGCCCGTTGTAGCAAAGATCCTCCCGAGTGGAAAAAAAATGGTGCAAGATTGGGCAGGTCAGGCGCAGGCGGGACCGTCGCTCTGCTCAAACGACAGCCATGTCATCACGGATCCCAGGGTGGGCAAACAGAGGCCCGGCTGCAGCCTGTGCCAGACGTGTGAGTGGCCAAAGGCACAACTCTGATTTGACATGACGCTGAGCAGGATGCGGGGAAGCGAAGGCCGAACCTGGGGGGACGGCGAGCTGGCAGCGGCGGAATACAAATGGGAGCCAGAAGGTCGTCAGGAATGTCGCAGCGCTCGTGTACAAGAGTTCGCTTCGCCGGATCCCTCGACTGGAGGCCCCAAGCGTCGCGGTTATTGCAGGCACGCACAAGGAGAAAGATTTCCCTTCGGCCGACGACCACTTTCATATAACGCGGCCCACACATCCGGCATTCCAAAGGTGTTTGCGCAGCCTGCCGTCATTGCTTTAGAATAGCTCCCCTCACCCCGCCACGCATCCTCGCGTGCAGCTTTTTTCTTTGTGTACCTTCTGCAGACCACGCGCTCTCGCACTCTCTCTCGCACTCTCGCACCCACTCGGCCTTCCCGTTGTCTTCTCTCCAGCGGCCGGCTGAAAAGCCTTGAGATTCCCCGATCGCATCGCACAAGAGCAGAGCCCGGATCCTTCTGTGAACATGTCAGAGGGTGACGTACAGCCGCCCAAGGCTTCCCCCGTCGTGGCGGAAGCTCACGAAGTCGACACTTTCCATGGTATGCTCCCGATTCCCCGTCACGGGCGTGCTGCAGCACTTGCTAAACCGTACCTGCAGTCCCAGAGGCCTTTTTCAAGTATGTTGGGCCACGCAAAATCCAGTGACCTCTTCATGGGGCAGCTTGCAGGGCCGCTTTGCCAAAGGCCCTGCTTAGGCTGTAAATTCACATGACACGACCGTCCGTATAAGCAGCTAACGCGACAAAACCACTAGGAAGCACCCTACGCGGCCACATCTTCGAGACCTGGACCACTACAAGGAGTTGTACAAAGAGTCGATCGAGAAACCTGACCAGTTCTGGGGAAGGTTAGCGAGAGAGCTGCTCACGTGGGAGCGTGACTTCCAGACCGTGCACAACGGCAGCTTTGAAAACGGCGACAATGCCTGGTTCATTGAGGGCAAGTTGAATGCCTCGTACAACTGCGTGGACAGGCACGCGTTCAAAAACCCGAACAAGACCGCCATCATCTACGAGGCTGACGAGCCGGGTGAGGGCCGGAAAATTAGCTACGGTGAGTTGCTACGAGAGGTTTCCAAACTCGCCTGGACTCTGAAGGAAATTGGAGTCAAGAAGGGTGATACCGTCGCTATATATCTGCCCATGATCCCAGAGGCCATTGTCGCCTTCTTAGCATGTGTCCGCATTGGCGCCGTGCACTCAGTCGTCTTTGCCGGTTTCTCCTCAGACTCGCTGAGGGACCGCATAATTGATGCCCGCTCAAAAGTCGTCATCACCTCGGACGAGGGCAAGCGCGGCGGCAAGGTCATTGGTACCAAGAAGATTGTGGACGAGGCCCTGAAGCAGTGCCCGGAGGTCAAGAACGTGCTCGTCTTCAAGCGCACCGGCACAGAGGTGCCGTGGACGAAGGGCCGCGACCTGTGGTGGCACGAAGAGGTCGACAAGTTCCCCAACTACTACCCGCCGGAGTCAATGAACTCAGAGGATCCGCTTTTCCTGCTCTACACATCCGGTTCGACGGGAAAACCAAAGGGTGTAATGCACACCACTGGTGGTTATCTCGTCGGAGCAGCGGCCACGGGCAAGTATGTCTTCGACATACATGACGAAGATATCTTCTTCTGCGGTGGTGATGTTGGCTGGATCACTGGCCACACGTATGTCGTATACGCGCCTCTTTTGCTTGGTGTCGCGACTGTAGTTTTTGAGGGCACGCCTGCTTACCCGAACTTCTCGAGATACTGGGATATCATCGAGAGAAACAACGTCAGCCAGTTCTATGTTGCGCCGACGGCGCTGCGCCTCCTGAAACGCGCGGGCGATGAGCACGTCAAGCACCAGATGAAGAACCTGAGGGTTCTAGGTTCCGTCGGCGAGCCTATCGCGGCGGAGGTATGGAAGTGGTATTTCGAAGTTGTTGGCAAGGAAGAGGCACACATTGTCGATGTGAGTACAATTATCATACATCCAGAATCCTCAATTTTATTCTCTCTCTCTCTCTCTCTCTCTCTCTCTCTCTCTCTCTCTCGCGAGAGTGCAAGCTAACTTGACTTCAGACGTACTGGCAAACGGAGACTGGTTCACACGTCATCACACCTCTCGGAGGTATCACGCCAACAAAACCCGGCAGCGCCTCTCTTCCCTTCTTCGGCATTGACCCCGTCATCATCGACCCAGTTTCCGGTGTGGAGATTGAAGGCAACGATGTGGAAGGTGTGCTTGCTTTCAGGAAGCCGTGGCCAAGCATGGCCAGAACTGTGTGGGGCGCACACAGAAGATACATGGACACGTACTTGAACGTCTACAAGGGATACTACGTAAGCTACTGTCCAGCTTGGCAATGGCAGTGTTTGCTAGCATGTGCTGACGCATGGTCCAGTTCACGGGTGATGGTGCCGGACGTGACCACGAGGGCTATTACTGGATCCGTGGCCGTGTCGATGATGTGGTAAACGTTTCGGGCCACAGACTCTCAACGGCCGAGATCGAAGCCGCCCTTCTCGAGCATCGTGAGTGGTGACACCGCATATGAAGCACATGCAGACACTGACAGCGTGGCACAACAGACTCTGTTGCGGAGGCCGCCGTTGTAGGCGTACACGACGAGCTAACCGGCCAGGCCGTCAACGCCTTCGTGGCGCTCAAGGACGGTTTCGACCACACCGATCAGATCAAAAAGGATCTGATATTACAAGTGCGGAAGTCGATTGGCCCATTTGCAGCGCCCAAGGCTGTTTACACTGTGGATGATCTACCCAAGACGCGCTCAGGCAAGATTATGCGACGTATCCTGCGTAAGATTCTGGCAGGTGAAGAAGATCAGCTTGGCGACATTTCGACTGTGAGTACAGATTTCTCTCAGCTCTCCGATCGACCCTGCCTTTCCCACCTTGACACGACCAAGTCAACAGGCATGGCTTATCTCCGGGTGGCTATGCTTGGTGTATTCGTCGCGGCCCCGACGTTGGGTCAGTCGAGAAAGGAAGTGCGGGGCCAAATCGATGCAGGAGCACGAAGGATGTGACTAACGCATCGTCCTCTTTGCAGCTCTCCGATCCTAGTGTCGTGAGCACGATCATCGAAACCGTACACAAGGCGAAGAAATAGATTACCGCATGAAGTTAGCAAACCGTGGTGGGTCTCGTGTTGTTCTTGCGGAAGCTCGCGGCAAAGAGCACGTGAGCGTACAGCGCAAATGCAGTCGGCCTAGCAGGTCAATCACGTATGCCACGACTTTTTTTGTTCTTTACCTGGGCAGGGTGGAGTCATGTTTAGGCTTATGTAGTGTGTGTACGCGCGTGAATGAGTGTAAAGTGCGTGTATTGCGTTGCGCCGAGGCGCTTGTGCGAAGGCTCTCGCTTGGCTGTTGAAGGGAGGCACCGACTACTCCGGTGTCAAAATGCCACTCTCCCTCACGTTCAGTTTTCTTGCGTTCCCGCAGATGATAATCACCCGTTCGGGCAGATTTCAAGCTGTGTCAAGGGCGATGAGTGTTTTCAAACATCAGACCTGTGAAGTAAAACGAGGATCAGCATTCCGTCCGCAAATCAGCTAAGGCCGTGCATGATGACAGGCCAAGGCCCAGGCCATTCGGTAGGTTTGGCACAAGCGGCGGAGCATTGCCCCCCCCGAGCGAAGGACGTAGTGTCACTTCACCCCAAAGGACGGGCGTGACGTGCAGCGTTGCTATGGAGCAGAACAGGGCTAGTTCTAAGGATCGTATTTGCTGCGGGATAGGGTGTGGGTGCAAAAGGCTGCCAGTGGACGGCGAGCGAGGCCACGAGCCAGAGCGGGCGCTGGAGTGGCCGCCTGCTGGGGCGTATTTTTAGCGGTTTCTCGGCCTGCATTGGACGGTGCTTTGCAGCCCGCTGAGCCGTAGCCGGGCTGGACTGCGACACCAACCGCAGTGCCTCTGGCTCCTCTCGCCTAGCCGGGCTGAGGGCTGTGCACTGTGTCTCTGGGCGTTCTCCACCCTGTCCCCCCCTCCCCCGGCGCTCCCTGCCACTCAATGCTCGCTGCTTGGCTCCGTCCACTGCCACCGAACGTCTTACCCGCTCCGCCAGCACGCCAACCACACCCACAATCCTACTCAATCATCGCCCAGATGCGCTCCACTCTCGTTACGCCCTAGCTCTGTCTTGCTCTCACTTCTTCATCTACCCTCTCTCAACCCACCCGTCCCGTCTTCCTTCCCTCCCCGTCCTTCCCGCGCGCAGCAGGCTGTCAGGGACCTTCCGAGTGTATACAAGACCCTCTTCGGCGCCGCTCGAGCGTCGCGCATAAACGTAATGTTGCTGCTGCTCTGGAGGAGCAGTGTATGGGCTGTCCTCTTCGCCTCCCTCGTGCTCGCCCACTCGCAGGCGCGGAACCCGCTCACGGCCGTCTCCTCCGTCCGGGATGCGTCCATCAACACACCCGCTCACAGAGTCAACGCCCTGCAATCCTTCGAACTGTCCCTCTCGGCCTTCAAGCGCAGCTTCAGGCTGAAGCTGCAGCCCAATCACGATGTGCTGGCGGACGGTGCGACCGTCTCATATCTAGGTCCAGACGGCCAGGTCCTGAAGACGGAGCCGATCGACCGAATGGCCCACAAGGTGTACGCCGGCGAGACGTGGAGGCAGAATCTGGACGGCTCGTACGCAAAGGTCGGCAGTGCGCGGTTGAGTGTGTACAGAGACGGAGACGAACCCCTGTTCGAGGGTGTGCTCGGCGTGGAGAAAGAGCACTATCACATCCAAATGGCGAAGAACTATATGAAGACGAGACATTTGGAGGATCCCACTGTGCAGCTGGCTGGCGAAGACTACATGATCATATGGAGAGACTCGGATCTGCATACGGAGAGCTCGTTCCATTCCGAACTGAAGCGTGATGTCCCCGCCAGATCGTGTGATCACGACTCGTTGGACTTCAACGTCAACCCTTCGCACCCGGTGTACAGAGGCATAGGCTCACAGGATGACGGAACCTGGGGGTTTACCCCGATCAGCTCCTTGTTTGGCAAGAGACAGCTCGATTCGAGCACGAGTGGTAACAGCGCAGGTGTCAACCTGGTGTCTACCATCGGCTCTACTGCGGGCTGTCCGAGCATGCGAAAGGTTGCTCTGGTTGGCGTCGCCACCGATTGCTCCTATACTGCTACCTTCGCAAACGAAACTGAAACTCGCCAGAACGTCATCAACCAGATGAATTCTGCGTCCGAGGTTTACGAGAAATCGTTCAACATCTCGTTGGGTCTTGCCAACTTGATCGTCAGTCCCCAGGAGTGCCCAGGAAGCGCCCCAGCCTCAGCACCGTGGAACGTGGCTTGCTCTGATAGCGTCGACATTCAAGATCGCTTGAACCTGTTCTCTCAGTGGCGTGGAGGTAGAAGCGACAACTACTCGCACTGGACGCTTTTGACAAATTGTAACTCGGGTTCGGCCGTCGGTCTGGCGTGGCTGGGTCAAGCTTGCGTCAACACCGCACAGAATGACAACACCACATCGACCGGCAACGGTGCCTCTGGATCTACCAACGTCGTCAGCGGGGCGAATGTTGTTGCCAAAACATCGACAGAGTGGCAAGTTATCGCGTACGTATCACCCCACCTTACAACCCCAGCTTTAGTCTGGCTAACCCCAATCAAGGCACGAAACGGGCCACACCTTCGGTGCCGTACATGACTGCACAAGCCAGACCTGCTCAGATGGCACATCTACGAGGCAGCAATGCTGTCCCCTCAGCAGCAGCACGTGCGATGCTGGCGAAAAGTACATAATGAATCCATCGACGGGCGTCGGGATCACGGCATTCAGCGCATGCTCGATTGGCAACATCTGCTCAGCAATCGGACGCAGCAGTGTCAGGACATCTTGTCTGAGCAACAACAAGGATGTCAGCCTCATCACCGGCCAACAGTGCGGCAATGGAATAGTTGAACCCGGCGAAGAATGCGACTGCGGCGGAACGGCTAATTGCGGGAACGACCCATGCTGCGACCCGACAACCTGTAAATTCATCAACGGTGCTGTTTGCGACGATGCGAACGAAGAATGTTGCAACAACTGCCAGCTGGCTAGCGCAGACACTGTATGCCGCGCTAGCACTGGTGTCTGCGATCCGGAGGAGAAATGCACTGGTACCTCGCCGACATGCCCGCCAGATGTTACCGCGCCAAACGGCCAGAGCTGTGGTAGTGGGCTGCAATGCGCCAGCGGTCAGTGTACATCAAGGGACCAGCAGTGCAAGTCCGTCATGGGTTCGTACACCCAGGGCAACGACACGTACGCTTGCGACTCCCTGAGCTGCACGCTGTCCTGCGCAAGCCCCGAATTTGGACCTGGTGTATGCTACGGCTTGCAGCAAAACTTCTTGGACGGTACGCCCTGCGGTGGAGGAGGAATGTGCAGTAATGTATGGTTTCAATTCCCTCGTCAAACACGTGAGTCTAGCGTTGCTAACATATGTACAACAGGGCCAATGCAAGGGATCTAGCTTCGGCAAGGAAATCAAATCCTGGATTGACGATCACAAAGGTCTTGTCATTGGCATTGCCTCTGCTCTTGGTGCGCTCATCCTTCTGATGATCCTTTCGTGCTGCTGGCGCGCCTTCCAGCGCAGAAAGTATGGCAAGGCCGCGGCACTTCGTCCCTGGCCGGGCGCGAGGGCATACCCAGCTGTACGAAGCGGTAAAGTTGGTAATCCGAGCCAACTTTATCCACCGCCTCCGCTGATGCGCAATGGCGGCATGTACATGAACGGTCCTCCCCCCGCTTACCCGGGGCCAGGCGGCAACATGCCGTATCCAAGCCAGAGCGTGCGGTACGCGTAAGCGGCTGCTATTCATCATCATCGCGGGGCTTGGATTGCGAAGAATTTGCGCTCTAATGTCGTTACGATTTTGCATCTTATGCACATGGCTTTTGACGCTTTCTGTGGATGCTCTGTCTGGGCGTGGCACAGAGCATCGCATCTCAACGGTCATTCGTTTTTTGTATACCACGGTTGCATTCTGGGAAATCCACAGGATCGACTTGCATATTGGGTGGCGTTTTCAGGCAAAGGGTACACACAAGAGCGGGCACTACATGGTGGGGATTTGACATGCTCGACCGCAGTCATGGAGTACGAGCATCCAAGCTTCGAATTGACTGGGCCTGAAGTAGGCCTCTGGGGGACAGAGTAGACTCCAAAAGACGTAACTGTCTGCGCCGACGTCAACAGACGTCGATCGTATTGGTGAACATGGTGAAAAAGAGAAAAGAAAAAAGACTTGGGCTAGATACGGAGCGCTTGGAACGTGGTACTCGAAGGCTGTGGTGTTGTGATCTAGACGAAGCCTAAAAAGACGATAATCAATGTGTTACCAACATGACCTCCTTCAAATTTTTTTCGTTCGGCCACCTGCGTTGATCCGCCACTGTCATATAAGCTCTTGCTTGCATGTCTTAAAAATCTTCGACATCACTTCCGGCACTCGCCCACCAACGATGTGGCACCCGCAACTTGTTCTTCCCGTCCTTGCGTTGAAACGCGCCAAGATCGAGCAAGCGATGCGAGAGAGAAGTGGCAAGTCTTCGCCCTTGGCTGACTCTCCTGTGCCGTGGCAGATACAGTGTCAAAACAACGTCGAGGTGGCGAGCGAAACGTCGAAGAGTCCCGAAAGCCGGGCGCCACGCGAAAAAAAGGACTTCGAGGTTTCTTTTCGTCACGAAGAGGCGAGATGAGAGGCCGCAAACGCCAAGATCGCAGCTGGACCTTCCCGAGCCCGGATTTGTCGCAGAGCCTTGTCGCCCTGCGCCGCCCTCGCCCTTCCTCCATTGTTTCTCCGATCTTGGCGTCACCGAACCTCCTCGGCCGGCTTCCAGCTGTCGGCCACGCTTAAGCTTCACGTCCAAGAGCCTCAAGCTTTGCACGTCCCTGCTGCCGGGTGGGGCGCGCCGCTCCAAGGATCGTCCGTTTCTTTGTTGTTTGTATTTTCTTTTAATTCTCCTCTTCGGCTCCGTACCTTTGCGGTTTCAGCTTGCGATGGCGTGCGCGAATCCCGTCTCCTCGTGCCTTGAAACGTCGACGGCCCATGACACCGTTCATTCGACCGTTTCGCCGGCCTGTCACCCTCGTCCCCGGTCGCTACCGCGACTAGAGTTTGATTATTTTTTTTTTTGTCTCTTTTTTTTCCTGGAGACAATGAAGATCTCCCGCCTCTCTGTAGGACTTCGGCGTCCTTCCCAGGTCGACGGCCTCACTGGCTGACCTCTCCGCATGACCCCCCTCCCCTCTCTTCCTCGCCAGCGAATCTGGCTGGGCGTAGCTATCCAAACATTTTTCTCAGATATGTAGACTGACATGGTAGATTGGACCCGGCTGTTAGATTGGGGACCGTGGAGGGTTCATGTAAAATGCGGGCGAGGTATTAGGCGATCACCTCCTTTATACCGGGGGATGTGCTATCACAAGAGATAAGCTTGTTCTCTTCCTTCTGCCAGTCTCTCCTTTGTTCTGCCTCTTCCTTTGCTTCCTTGGGAAAGAAGAAGATCGTCGTTCGTTGGGAATGCTTCTACTCTGACGAATCGATCATTTCTATCCAGTCCGTTGTGGTCTCGTGCCTTCATTTCTCTCCATCACACGCTCCTTCAGCCTCGTCTCTGCTCTAGCAGCAGTAGCGTACATTCCTTTGCCAGCATCTGGACTGGTTGTCATCACGAGAGTTTTATCGGCTGGACCCATTTCCTCTCGTTCTTTCTTTTTGTTCTGTATAAACGCCCCTTTCAGGAGACTTTGATAGTCCCATTTTGTGTGGATTTTTTTTTGTTGGGATAGACGGCACCATGAAGTTTCTCAGTGCGATCTGTGTAGCCGGCTACATGCTGGTTGCGCTGGCGAGCGCAGCGCCGCACAACCAGGAGAAGGACAACGGCAAAGGGAAGGGAAAGATGATGGGTATGATGATGGGCAAGGGGAAGGCAAAGGGCAAGGGAAGGGTGACGACGACGACGACGAAGACGGTCACGGTCACGGCGACGGCCGCGCAGAATTCTACAGTTGGGTCTTTGGCCACAGGTAGGCCTTCAAACGCGGGCAACCTAACCCTGCCGTTTGGAAACGTGACAGCACCGTTCGCGAATGTGACGGTCGCGAGCAATGGCACCTTTTTTGGAAACGTTACGATATTGGGTAACGGCACGGCTTTGACGAACTCGACCATGTCGGGGAACATGACTGTGGTTACGACGACAAAGACGGTAACCGTCACCGCTACGGCAACCAAGAGTAGATCGTCTTCGAAGACCACCTCAAAGACTACTGCAAAGACAACTTCAAAGAAAACCTCAAAGACTACTTCAAAGACTACTTCAAAGAGCTCGGCAAAAGGCACTGCAAAGGGCAAATCGATGTCTTTGACGACGGTCTCGAAGACACAAGCTGCTTATGCGTCCTCGTCCAAAGCATGGACGACAATGCCTTCTGTCCCTGCTAGTGGCCCACCAGCACCCCCTTCTCCCCCGGTTACAGCCTCTCCTCCTCCTCCTGCTAGCTCTGCTTCGTCCTCAGCGCCGAAGCCAAGCTCGTCCGCCCCAGCAACCGGAAAGGTCAAGTATGGGGGTGTGAACATGGCTGGCTTCGACTTTGGCTGCAGCATTGATGGAACCTGTACCACTGGTGGCAACCTGGACATCGTCACGAACGGTAACGCAATCCAGCAAATGCAACATTTCGTCAACGACGACGGGCTGAACACGTTCCGTTTGCCCGTGGGCTGGCAATACCTTGTCAACAATCAGCTTGGCGGGCCCCTCGACGCAACCAACTTCGGAGCCTACGACAAGCTTGTTCAAGGCTGCATTTCGTCTGGAGCTCAAATGTGCATCATCGACGTGCACAATTACGCGCGCTGGAATGGTGCGATCATCGGGCAAGGTGGCCCGACGAACGATCAGTACGCTTCGCTTTGGTCTCAGCTTGCGACGAAGTACGCTGCGTCGCCGAATGTAGCCTTTGACGTTATGAACGAACCCCATGATCTTGATGTGCCAACATGGGCTGCGTCAGTTCAAGCAGCGGTGACGGCAATTCGTCAAGCCGGAGCAACCAACCAAACCATCTTGTTACCAGGGACTGACTTCGCTAGCGCAGCGACCTTCGTAAGCAGCGGAAGTGCTCAAGCTCTGAGCGCGGTTACCAATCCGGACGGTAGCACCACAAATCTCGTGTACAACGTGCACAAGTATCTTGACTCTGACGGAAGTGGCACTCATGCCAACTGCGTGACCAACAACATCGACACCGCATTTGCGCCACTCGCAAACTACCTGAGGCAGAATAACAGAGTTGCTATGCTCACTGAGACGGGTGGCGGACCGAACGATCCGAGCTGTATGCAAATGCTCTGTCAACAGATGGACTTTATCAAGTGAGTTCCTAACCCCCATCGGACCAACGGGCGCTCCCGTTCTGACAGCATCTAGCCAAAACTCGGACGTGTACATGGGCGTCGTAACCTGGGCTGCGGGTGGTTTTGACACAAACTACGTGATCACGGAGACACCGTTCGTCAACGGCAACGTACTGACGGACCAGCCTTTAACCACACAATGCGTTGTTAACAAGATTGGCAGCAACAGCACCGCGTCATCTGTTGCTCCGCCCATGTTGTAAGAACTTTTTTTGGGGGGCGGGTTGCGTCGCGTGATACGCTCATATGTGTATGTACTTTGGCATCGCGTCAGAAGTAGAAACTTGAAAAAAAAAAAAAAAAAAAAAAAAAAAAAAAAAAAAAAAAGAACGCTCGAACGTATACGCCAAGCCTAGATTTTCTCTTGACTCTGTCCTGAAGGCCAAGTGTTCCGCAAATCTCATCTTTCACATGTACATCCGGAGAGAGAGAGAGAGAGAGAGAGAGAGAGAGAGTACGTATTTGTGCTCTGGGCATACTTTTGTTTTTCTTCATTCGCTTCTCCTTATTTGTAAAATATACGCCCGCCCAGCCTCTGCGGCTGCAAGGCGAAGCAGAAGCCACGTCGATTTCATTTTCTCTTAAAAAAGGACCGACGCAAGAAAGATTGTGGCCGAAAGCTACTAGCATCTCTCCATTGAAAAACTACCGTGGGGGCCCACGTTGAGCAAATGAGTTGTTCCAAAGAGCGCCCCGGGTAACCCTTGACGAGAACCGTGCGACCCAATAACAGCGCTTGAATCAGAGATGTCAGACGTGGATCAAAAAAAAGGCCATTGCGTCCCGCCCCTGATAAGTCTTTCAAATCAAACTATTTCGTAAGCGTGGATAGCTTTGTCGTGGAGCCGGATGGCTATTCGCTACCACATGACGAAATCAAACAACCATCACGACGTTGTGACAAGTGGGCGATTCAGCAAAGTCCCTGAACTTACACAAGATAAAAGACGATTTGGCGTGACTTCGATTTCACCGTAATGGAGGCACTTCTACCTGCTAAGCTGACGCGTCTCGAACGTCAACGTCTCGTCTCTGCATGTCACCGCGTTCAATCTTCAACCTATAACACGCTTACTTGGTGCCTAGATACCTATCAAACAATCCGATCGGTGGGGAAGGCATTCTTGCACTTTTACGGCGTCTTTGTCCGGAACTAAAGAAATCACTCGGATGCCCTTACGATCCATCAGCCTCCAAGGCGTCAGATTAGGCGTCATGGCAGGCTCCGCCACCTCTCATCCATCTCTTAAAGCGCTTAACGTAGGTACTAGACACGTGACTGAAGATCTGAACAAAGTGTAACCTCTACCGTCCTGGCCGACGAGTCTGCCTTGCGCATTGAACGCGCCGTTGGAACCAGCCCCATCCTTGAATACGTGAGTCTCGGCGGCGCGGTGATTGGCACCGTCGCCTTGAGCAGTTTTCTCGAGGCCGCTGCGTGGTCACCGTCGTGGCTTTGTCGTTTAATGCCATCTCTGCTTGACGCCGCGCGAACGGAAAGTCCATGTTTCAAGCACATGCGTCCCGAGAAGCCCGGTCAGCGATCCGCCCACGGCTGATGTGCAAGCGAAGCATGGAAGGGAGATTGCCGGTAGTGACGGGTAGATGGAAGAGAGGTGTCGGTACATGTGTCTGATAGGATTGACGTCAGGGAAATCGACGGTGTTTATGGCACAAGGAGTTATGGGCTTGGCTAAGCCCGGATAGAAGCCCTTAGACAAGTGATGGAATGACAATAATGTAGATGTCCTGAGGCAAGGAAGGGAGAGCAGTGTGGCTCTGCACGCTCAGGAAAAGGACCTTGTCCGACTCTAAACTTGAATGGTGATCTTGTAATAGATACGGTGTAGAGAGCGGTTGGCCTAAGAACCCATGAGAGGTTAGTATTTGTGATAGCCAGTGAAATGTATCATAATTCCGTTCCAATTTAGCATCTTTTTAACCAAGACCCAGCTCTTCAGAATGAAAGAAATCAAAAGGTGACTCAGCAGGATCTCATCAACTCATCAATTTAAATCATGCCTCTCCTTCCAATATTTTGCTTCTCAATCTCATTCCTGAATGCGTTTCCACCGTATTTGCCACCGTCACCACTTAGTCCTGGGGCGCTGTAAATATCACGTGCGTTTCTGTAATCTTCAACGGGATCGGCGACTTCCCTTTCCTCAAGTCGGATAACGCCTTTCTTCAGGCCAAGTCTTTCACGTCTCGATTTACGGGCACCGTAACCCCTGTTCCGTCTAGCCATTATACCCTTAATATCGATATGCCGATGTTTGCGCATGCCGAAGTAAAGACCGAGGAGCACAAAAATCAAACCGCCTACTCCGAGAGGAACACCAACGTACAAGCTGACGTTGTCGGGGAGTTTCGTCGTGGGAGGAGGTGGATAGTGTGACGAAGACTTGCTTAGGAAAACTGTGGGCCCGTCCACAGGGCGTGCGGTATGTTCGGAAACAGGCTGGTATGCAATCAAAGCAAATTCAAGGGTGGCATTCCGCGTTCCCTTCCGCCAACTGTCATCCATCTTCACTGTGACAAAGCCTTTCTCACGAGGAGTGCCATCCGAGGTCCAAGCTACACGATTTCCATTATCCGTGTCGTTAGCGTAATTGAGGAGGATGGTGATAGTCGTGTTGACTTCGAATCTCGATGGATCCCAAGTCACTATCTGACCTGTTAGTTTATCCCCATTTCTTATTTGGTGTATCTACTCCACCGTAATATGTGTCTCCAACATTGACCTGCGTTGCGTTGTTTGGTAGACAGAGTGGACTTCCGGTAGGAGCTTTGCAAGAGAGCAAGGCTGAAGATCCGGTTCCGATATCAGTTGCCACTGGGGCTAACGCCGTGGCTGTTTTTACCGTCGGTGTGCTTGTAGTCTCATCCGCAACATCTCCCGTGGGAACTGCAACTTGGAGGGTGGTGGCTTTGCCGTCGATTGTTGTCTCAACTAACCCTGCGGTCGCTTCGCTAGTGGTTGTTGTGGCCGTTCCCGTTCTGGCCGTAGCTGACGTTGTATCTGAGGCAAAAGTCAATAGAGTTCATTGGAACATCTGACATCGGTTCTTGTGTCCAAAAGAAGAGCTTCATGTCCAAGTTTCACCCACCTTGTCTTGCGTTCAGCAACCCTGCTGTACTGCATTGAGCGAGGGCAAGGCTGGAGAGTAGTAGGGATGTGTGACGCATTCTCGGACGTTAGAATTCTCAAGAACAGCAAAGTGGTAAAAGTTATGAGCGCACGCAAGAGCAGACGGTTCTGCCGAAACGAGAGACTTAATAAGGAGCGAGCAATGCGCTTCAAGAGCAGATGCTGAGAGCAGAGATGACTTAGCCAAGACCCAAGACCTAAGACCAAGCTGTGAGCTTGGTCCTGGAAGCCGCAGCCGTATCAACCTTGCTTGGACAACGCGTCCTGTGTTGGGTTTGGGCCGTGATGTTGCATTCTTGAATGTGGCACACGAAAGTATTTACTTCTGTTTTCTACCAAGATCTTATTTGAACCTTAGAAGCGTGCGATGCAGTTTCGTTCGCATCTTGGACAGAAATGTGGCTGCGATGGTAACATTTCCAAGCCTCGGCGCGTTTGGGTCTGCGAAGATCAGGCTCTCAACCGTGAGAGCTCTGTCCGAGCCATTGCTTGATGAAACGCAGCAGAGTTTGGAGTGGCCCCAACGACGACACCCGTAAGGAGCGTCGGCCAACGCGTATGCTAGATGGTATTGCTCAACCCGGTTAGCATTTGATCGAAATCACTGCGATTGTTGGTCCGCAGCTTGTTAAGACGAGGAAATAAGATTTATATGCGAAATTTACGAGGCATCATCTATTGATCAGGAGCTGAATCTTGGATGAGAGTGGCCTTGGTTATGGTCATAAAGAAAGTTCACATAGTGCTGATGTGTAGGTTTGGAAAGTGCTCTATTTTTCACATAGTTTGTGTTATGCTCTACGGCTTGATGTAGAAGAATTCGCCCTGACTCCTGCACTGGTACCATATCAGCAAAGAAAAAGGACGAGGAAACAAGATTTAGCTTGACTCTCGATCTCCATCAGAGGGAGGCAGTTGTTCAGGCCCCATGAACAATCTTGCCAAGTTGTCGTGACTCCTCATGATTTGTAACAGCTGAGCAATTGCACTCTCTTAATCATGCATAGGCTGATGTTCAGAAGCGCACTTCTTTCAGTGTAAACTCATGCTTTTACAGGAAAAGCCATGGTTAGATTCTTTCACGCCTCAACAATGGCAATCAATTGCTTGAGCAAATTATGTGCGTACGTCGTGGCCCCGGCCATAGAATATTTCGCTTCACGCATACGTCTCCCATAGCCAAGTGATAGACTGCAAAGTTGGAAAAACAGTGATAAGCTTCGGCGCAACACAAGTCACTCTAAACATATCTGAAAGCGGGAACAGCTCACAACACTACACAGCATTATCCTGAAGAAAGAAAGCGATAGATTAAGAAATTAAGTACACAGATGGTTAGTCGAAAGCTGGCCAAGGTACATGTCGCCCACCGTATAATTGAACATCCATTTGCGGAATTGCCAAATCGCCACTTTCATTTTATCGTTTCAGCCATGCTAGTACAGTTCGACGCTTCAGGCAGGGGGAGGTGGAGGTGGTGGTGGAGGGATCGATTCGGGAGGAGGTGGTGGGGGGGCATTGTCACCTAATCTCATATTAGTATGATATCATTCGCAGTGGGTACAAAAGGTTTACCTGGAGGCGGTGGTGGTGGAGGAGGAGGAGCGCCATAACTTCCTTGGCCATGTTGCTGCCACGGAGCTGCACCTCCAGCGTTGTACCCAGCGTAACCACCATATCCAAAGTTAGAACCTTGACCATTCTGCTGGGCCCAAGGAGCTCCGCTACCAGGAGCAGGAGGCATTCCATAGCCACCAGATTGCTGACCATAACTGCCGTAACTGTCACTGCCACGATTGTTGTTGGCCCATGGTGCACTGCTCCCACTTGAACTACCTTGGGGTTGAGCCCATGGGGCAGGACCTCCAGAACCTTGAGGACGCTCCCACGGCTTGACACCGTCATCAGCACCTCCTCCATAGCCACCTGGACCTGCCTCAATGGCACCGGCTGGGCCATTGCCGCTGAGACTGCCCATTAAAGCTTGGTAATCTTGATCAGGGTTGCGAACAGCACGAGAACTAGGGCCATTGCGCCAGTCGGCCCCACGTTGACGATCTGGACAGTCTCGTGCCATATGGCCAGAGTTGCCACAAACTCGGCAAATAATGTTTGCAGTGAAATTTTGCTTCTCAGGGCAGTCATATTTACGATGACCAATTTGACCGCCTGGAAAAGTGTTAGAATGGACTGCGCATCTAAACGTATACTGGCTTACAGTTTTGGCATGCTTGATTCTCATCGTCACGAAGGGTACCATTCAGCGCGGCTAGCTCACGAAGCTGGTTGCGTTTGAGTTCATTCTGACCCTCGGGAATAGACGCGGCCTAAAGTTGCATTAATGACAGGATTTAGTTGAAGTGGTCTGCGAAGTCCTTACCGTCTCAATGACCTGATGAATAAGCTCTTTGGCCTTATTGACCTTGTCTTCGGTGTCTGCCATAATCAAGCAATGTAAATCTTCTTCTTGATTGCTAGCGTGTGCTGCGTCAGAGCGACCTTTGCCTTCTTTGACTGAGCCTTTGCCTCGAATAGCAATCTTGGCCCCAGATTCTGTCTCCATCTTCTTCAATGTGTTACCGCGAGGACCGATTAGTAAGCCAACTGTTAGTAGAAGAAACCTAAGTGTTAGTTGTGGTTCTTGTAACTAGCTACGAGCAAGTCATGTCTAGGTAAGTAAAGTTCATCCACTTAATGGATGCGCATGCGCTTAGTAGACTTGATTGAAGATGCGGAAAGAAAGTGCTTGGCGGTGATAATCGCCAAGCGGACTGGCTTGGATGTTAGGGTTAGTATCTTACTGAAGTTAATTTCTGGGTAGTCATTAACAGGAACGTAGACCTTTTCTTGGGTCTTTGCGGGGCGCCTGTAATCAGAGGGAGGGTGATAGTCAGGAATGGTCTTGAGCGCCTTCTCAACGAGCTTGTGACGCTCGTCCTCAAGCTTTCTCTTGTAGCGCTGTTCACGAGTATTCGTCCGACGACCTAGGTTGTCATACTGTGGTGGAGGTGACGGAGACCTATATCAAATTTTAGCGAGTGGAGGTTCATCAGCATATGTGCAGCCATACCTGTCAGCATCCGCTGGTACGACATCATTAATGCGGAGCTTCTGGCTGATTTCTTCGATACGCAGATGTAGAACGTAGGCATCAAGTTGTTCGGCGGTCATAGGTGCTTGAATCGCAGTGGGAAGGCCCATGAGACCGGCTGCCTTGTTCTCATCTGCATTTCCCCATCTATTACGCTTCCTGCGACGCTCTGTGCGTTCTGGATTGTGTTAGATGCGGTGCTTCAAACCTTTTCGAGGGCAGAAGAATACCTGGGCTGCGACCGCGCTTCAACTCAGGCTGCGGAGTGCCGCCATCCGGTGTTTCACTCTCGCTACCGAAGCGTCGCCGACTACCTAGAGGAATTTTGTTCGCTCCAGTAGAGCCACGGGTATCACGCCACGACATAGCGGAAATGTGATAGATGTGGATAATGAGGATGGGATGCGTTGCAGCTCGCTGAAAGGAACCTCTCCAAATGAAGACTGTGGCGCGGTTAGATCACTGTGGCAGTGCGATGGTCGTGATTATCACGTGATTTAAGTTGGGACGTTTTTGTCTTCTGCTCTGCTGCTGGTATGTCTTCCGTTCCCGAGGCTCTACTATCCAATCGATAGCCTCATATGCGAACGGTAGCCCTTCTCTTCAGGCCGCTGCATCAGTCAATGGAAGAGTTCTATGCCTTTGATAGCCCAAACCATGTTGGGAGGTTTCTCAACCTAGACCTGTGTGAAAATGATTAAATGCTGTCAGGCCTGACTGCTACAGCTCGTCAATACTTCCTCCTTGGGATATGTACCTATTAAGCCAGGTCCTTTAAACGAGCAACCAGCGCCGCCGAACTGGGCATTGATTCAAGGATCGACTTAGTTTGTGATCATGATTACTAATTATGTTAGCATGTTCCCCACATTTCATGCGAGATGTTGTTTGGAAATATGTATTTATGTCCTCAGACTGGGCGTACTAAGTCTCACATCATGCTCTATCATACAACATGACTGGTCAATCTGAGATTACTTTGTACACTGCCCAGACGCCTAATGGCATAAAAATCTCCATACTGCTGGAAGAACTTGGGTAATTCTAAGTGTTGCTGGGGATAATTATTAAAGAAGCCTAATATTCAGTGATATAGGATTCCATATAAGGTTCATCAAATCTCGCTTCAAAAAAATGAGCAGAAAGAGCCCTGGTTCTTGGAAATCAACCCCAACGGACGGATTCCCGCATTGACCGACAAATGGTCAGATGGCAAGATCATTCGCCTTTTCGAGTCGGGTTCCATCATGCAGTATCTTGTTTCTCAGTACGACAAAGACCACAAAGTCTCATTCCCCGAAGGTACCCGTGAGTACTATGAAGTCAACAACTGGCTTTTTTTCCAGAACGCTGGCGTGGGCCCTATGCAGGGACAGGCAAATCACTTTGCCCGCTATGCTCCGGAGCACATCGAGTACGGGATTAACCGCTACAAGAACGAAACTAGGCGGCTATATGGCGTTCTCAATACACACCTTAAGAATGGCAACCGGGAGTATCTGGTCGGCAACAAATGTACTATTGCTGACATAGCACATTACGGCTGGGTGGAGGCCGCGTCCTGGCCTGGTATCGATATCGATGAATTTCCCGAGCTTAAGGCGTGGGAGGAGAGGATGTCGAAAAGACCAGCTGTTCTGAAGGGAAGAGATGTGCCGGAGCCAAGTAAAATTAGGGAATTGGCGAAGGACAAGGAGGCCGCGGAGAAATACGCGGCCCAAAGTCGGGCCTGGATTCAAGCTGGTATGAAGAGCGATGCAAAATGACTTCAGATAGGCATTATTTGATTATCTTGTGCATGTTTATCTTAAAGAATCCCCAAACATCACTTGCTCTTGCAAAGTGCTATAGGTAGCCGTCATGATATATATACATCATTTATCTAGACTTTCAACCGAAGCAACCGCAGCATCTAAAGCTTCAAAGAGCTCCGTAAACCGCTTCTCAATCTTGTCTTCACTACAACAAGATCCAAGCACCTAGTCCATAAGACATTGTTTCTATCGGAATTGCATTGCCGGTTTCAACTGTTGTATTTGTAACCCATTTTTTGAAGAGAGCAGTCTAGAATAGATTTGACTTTACGTGCATACGATTCTGTAATTACATTGCCTACTGATCTCTTGTTCACCCTACAACAACCTGTAGAGAGAGGCCCTTACCGTAGTGAGAACCCAGAGGACAGACTTCAAAATATTTAACGAAGAGACAGATTTTTCTTTAGGTAATGATGTGCAAGCTTGCGCAGAATGACATATCCACACGGCTTCGTCTCCTCTATTAGAGTAAACTTAATAATGGTCCCCAATGGCATGACGTATGTTGAGCAAATTTTGGAAGAGCGATATATAATGAAATTTCTCGGCAGCGAGGCTCGCCCATAGCTCGAGAAACGATTACTCGGTTGATGTGAGTTGCTTCTAGACACGATAATCAAGCTACGACAATACAACAAAACAGTCGAGATTTCAAGAAAAACTTAATTCCGGCGGCGGAATTAATGGGAGTTAAAAAGCAATTGTACTTTAACAATGATTCGCAGCAGGTTCATTGATTCGAAGCATTGCCATTATGAAGAGTCCTTATGGAGACTGGGGCTTAGGCTTCGAATCGAGCACAAGATTTCTGTTAATCTAGCTTAGCGCTGATGAAAGGGCCATGCTCATATCTTTACAGAGAAAAAGCTAGAATGGGACTGAAAAACAAAGCGAACTGTCTTTGCAACTAGGCAATTTTTTTTTCACATCTGTGCTTTCATGGCTGACGCGGGGAGGAGCCTATAATCAAAGTGAACTGGAAGCAAGAGGAAAATTTGAATATAGGGAAAGCTCAAAGTCACTAAAGATGACGTTGTCTTTACACGGCAGAGCTTGAATAGAGCCTACAATTCCAGTTTTCTCTTCATCAGACTCGTCTATACACAATTGTTTACCCGACAACCCAGGCTTTTCAACTT
Source organism: Verruconis gallopava (assembly GCF_000836295.1). Lineage (NCBI taxonomy): Eukaryota > Fungi > Ascomycota > Dothideomycetes > Venturiales > Sympoventuriaceae > Verruconis > Verruconis gallopava. Next base: position 394,559 of record NW_015622143.1, on the reverse strand, counting down.
GTCTCAGCATATCGTGTCAGGTAATGCAAATGGAAATCTATGAGTCGAGCTTGGCTGGAAAGGTACCGGCTTCTGAATCAAGCTTTTTGTTAGTACATATCCTGCAACTATCAAGGATGCGTAGAATCGGGTTGCTGCATACCGCGCTGATCATCCCACCTTTGGACCCATGCACCTGGGCATAGAGACTTGAAGGAAAGGTAGAACTGGGAACAGGTCAGTCTGAAAAATTGTGATTGGGTGAATTTGAAATACCTGTCGGCATGGTGGGAAGTCCTCTCCGCGGGCGATGATGCACTTGTGATAGTCGACATAATTTTGCCAGCAGTGTTTGGTCCTGAGTTCCATTATTAGTACATAGCCAGATGTGGGATTTCTGACTATGGCTGCTACATACTGGTTCTGATTTGGGAAGCGTGCGTCGAAGCCTTTTGTTCGGTTGTGTTAGCGATCAAGGAAACGCTAGTGAACGATTTCCGAATGTAGGATTGACATCAAAGCTCAACGAGTAGGCCTACGTACCAGCTAGAGAGCGTTAGCATGGCCTTGAACTGAATTTCAAGCTTCGGCAGCAGCGGACAAAGAGACATACCAGTGACAAACTTGAAGGGCATAGTGACGCGCTCATCACCGCCATCTCCGCTTTCGCTGGACATATTTGCAGGTGGAAGAACGTTTCCTGTTGCTAAGTGAGATAAGAAGTTGGTTGCGTTGCTTGTCGGCTTGTGAATGCAGTGGTGTTGGGGTGTTTGACCGAGCGAAGTGAAGTCGGATGGTCCATCGAATGATCCTGACGCATTGGCCAATCACTGGCAACTTGTTCGTAGCCGACCCAACTTCCTCGCAAAAGCTTCCCACTGCTTCTTCTCCACCACGACATAACCTACAACCTGTCTCTCCGCTCACACTGAACACGCGAACAACCATGTCAGCCATCCGTGCGATGATGCGGCCTTCCATGCTGAGGGCACAAGCCCCTCGCGTTGGACAGGTTCAGCACCGCTTCATTGCCATGAAGCCAACAACACGCATGATGCGACCTGTGCCGGTATGCACCGAGAAGCTTGATAACTATTTCATACGCGCTAATTTGTCTGTAGAAAGAAGAGCACAGCGGTATGCGCACGCTTTTGATCTGCTGATGAGCTTCAAAGTGTCAACTACTGACATTGCGTCACGTTATAGCTCACACTATCTCACAACGCCTTCGAAGCTTGAAGAAGATTCCTCCAGAATTGATCCCACTTGGTATGCAACACATATTGCGCTGCCATACAAGGTGATGGCTAACTTGTACACTGTAGGTGTTGTCCTCGGGTATGCCCCTCTAAGAAGCCCTTCGCCTGTCGGCCCCAGTTCTAACCGACTTACCACTCAGCTTCGCCATCACCATCGCCATCTACTCCTCCATTCGCAAATTCTACACTGACCGAACTCTACGCCTCAGTAGGCAGGGTAATTCTGGGCACGACTAAGTGTCCTCCGCTGATTTGTGATGGACCGGTGGATTCATCCGAGAAATTGTAGACAAAGCTTCGTGTAAATAGCATCTCTCAAAATGTTGACGCCCCGGCAATAACAAACAACACACATGAACTTGACCTTTCATTCTTCATTCTGGTTTCGGACCCGCAATGTCAAGTCCTTCAAGCCCTTGCATAGGATCTATAAACCCATTCTGGTGACTTGCTGCCACCCGGTCCTCTTCGCTGACCGCATGCTTGGCCAGATAGCCTTCCTAAATGACATAATCAGCTTTTGACTTGATTCGTTAAATCTGTAAGCAACCACGAACCTGCTCCCAGATGGCTGTTTTACTGCCTAGCCCCTCGTTTTGATCCTTTTGTGGCTTTGCCGGAGCAACTTTGATGACCCGTCCGTAAAGTTCACTCTGATCCATATTATCAATCGCCTCTTTGGCGTCCTCTTCGGCCTCGAACTCAACATATCCAAAGCCGCGATGCGGATCCGTTGACGAGGCCAACTCTGGTTTTGGTAAAGAGATGTCCGTGATGTCGCCAAAGGGAATGAAAGCGGCATGCAGAGTCTCGGCGGTGACGCTGTTGTCCAGTCCGCCAACATAAACTGTGGCTTTCACTCTCGATCTGTCGGACATGATTATTTGTGAAGTTATTTCTCCTTGGCTCGAAGGGAGGCGATGGATCACCGAAAATGTTCCATTAGTGCTTTCAGTCTAATCATCACGTGACATTGAGGGCACGGTCCCTTCAGGGATCCTATGTCACTGTGTTAGAAACGGAATTGAAGCCAGATGTAGCACAACTACCTTGAGCTCGCTTGTCCAATTCAGCCCTTGGTGCTCCCAACTTATCCCTCTCTCTGCCTCCAAGCTTATCTTCTGTACTTTGAATTCACTTTGATTTCCGACCTTCATGCGCACAGTCTGCTAATCTAGCGGACGTTTTTCTTTGGATTCCTCCTTCTCCCACGTCTCCTCTAAATAATGGTGCGCCTGCGAGAGATACCCAGAACGGCGGCTTTTGCCTGGTCTCCGAGCGCTACGAACCCAAGCATAGTCACTGGCACGAAGGCTGGGGCCGTCGATGCGGACTTTTCCAACGAGACTCAGCTGGAGCTCTGGGACTTGGAACTGGGCAATCGGTATGCAGGAGAATTGCAACCTATTGCAAGCATAGGCGTGGACTCTAGGTAAGTGCCAATCATTTTGTACAGCAAACAGGCTAACACCGTTTTTTTGTGCCTCAGATTCCATGACGTCGCGTGGGGACCGCCCAAGGATGACAATAGAGGTGGCGTAATAGCTGGTGGCTTGGATAGTGGTGTTTTGGACCTCTGGGACGCGAATAAACTCCGCTCTGATTCTAGGTAAGCAGAGCTAGCTTGGTTTCAATTCATAATGAAGGCTGACGAATTTGTAATAGCAATGCTCACGTCTCACGGATCACAAAGCATACTGGCGCTATCAAATCTCTACAATTTAATTCCTTTCGTACCGAGCTCCTGGCTACAGCTGGTTCAAAGGGTGAACTCTATATCAACGACCTCAACGACTCTGGAAAAACATTCAGGCTAGGTACAGCAGTAGCAAGGGCAGACGATTTCGAAACACTGGACTGGAACAAGAAGGTGGCACACATTCTGGTCACAGGTAGTAGCGGTGGTTTCGCGACAGTGTGGGATGCTCGCGCCAAGAAAGAAAGTTTGACTCTCAACAACTTGAGCAGGAAGGCCATCAGTGCAATCGCTTGGGATCCGGAGAACTCGACTAAACTTGCAACTGCTACGTCTAGTGACCAGGACCCACTGATTCTGATATGGGACCTACGAAACTCGAATGCGCCGGAGCGAACGCTAAAATTGCATGAACAGGGCATACTTTCTCTAGCTTGGTCCGTCCATGACCCATCATTACTTTTGTCTTGTGGCAAAGACAACAGGACAATTTGTTGGAACGCTAGGACCGGCGAGGCCTTCGGTGAATTTCCTATTGTCACGAACTGGACTTTTGAGACGAGGTGGAATCCAAGGCAACCCAGTCTTCTCGCTACAGCATCTTTTGATGGCAAGATCGGTGTTCAGACCATCCAGAATACGAACAAAGATGTACAAAAGTCGTCTGCCGCTCCCGCTCTCGATGATGCAGACTTCTTCGCACAAGCTGGTAGTCAACCACAAGGTGTAGCATTCTCCTTGACCAAGGCTCCGAAGTGGCTCGAACGGCCTATCAGTGCTACTTTCGGATTCGGCGGCCATCTTGTCAAAGTAGGGCTTACAGATGCCTCCTCGAGGACTTCGAAGATCACGATATCAACATACGTAGCAGATGCTGCAGTTGGTGACGCTGCTGAAAAATTTGAAGAAGTCTTGAAGAAGGGTGATTATGCTTCGTTCTGCCAGTCGAAGATCTCCGAAGCAAGGACAGAAGACGAGAAAGCTGACTGGACAGTGATTGAGACTTTGCTCTCAGGTTCGAGATCAGGTTTGAGGGACTATCTCGGCTTCAAGCCTTCTCAACTTAAAGCCAACGGTGAAAGTGAGGCTAAGCAATCAAATGGTGTTCAAGAGGACGATTCAGCATTTTTTGGTAATGTCTCAGCAGATGACAATTTCCTCTCTACATTGGCTTCGACCAAAGGTGCGAGAACCAATAACCCTTTTAAGATCTACACTGGGTCTGAAAGCGATGCCGACAAAAAAATCACAAAAGCACTCATGCTTGGCTCTTTTGAAGAAGCAGTGGATATATGTCTAAAGGAAGACAGGATCTCGGATGCCTTTATGATTGCTATATGTGGCGGCCAGAAATGCATTGACAAGGTGCAAGCAGCATATTTCAAGCGCCAGGGAGATGGGCCAAACTACCTGCGCTTACTGGCCTCTGTAGTTGGCAAGAACCTGTGGGATGTAGTCTATAACGCCAACTTAGCCAACTGGAAGGAAGTGCTTGCCACACTTTGCACCTTTGCGGACGAGAATGAATTCCCGGATCTTTGCGAAGCCCTAGGAGATAGATTAGCAGAGTCCCTGGATGGGAGCGAATGCGAACTCGCGCGGAAAGATGCTTCTTTCTGCTACCTTGCAGGCTCAAAGTTGGAGAAAGTTGTCAGCATCTGGACACAAGAGCTTCAGGAAAACGAGAAGGCAGCATTGGAGTCCTCGGAAGCAGACTCGGCCTACTCTGTTCACGCTAAAGCTCTTCAAGATTTCATCGAAAAGGTTACCATTTTCCGGGAAGTCACCAAGTTCAAGGATTCTGAAGTATCGAAAACTTCCGAATGGAAGCTCGAGCCACTTTATGCGAAGTATGCAGAGTATGCAGATATTTTGGTCTCAAATGGTAAGATGCCGCTTGCACAACGGTATCTAGACCTAGTTCCCGAAGAATTTGCCCCTGCAGTTGCAGCCAAGGGACGGCTAAAGCAGGCCGCTCAGAAATCTGTCGCAGCAGCTCAGCCAAGACAGTCAAGTTTGACGAATGTTGCACGAGGTCAACGTGTAGTTCCTGCATATCAGCCTTCGGCCAGCCCAGGACCGGCTACAACTTCGTCACCGTATGCACCAGCTGCTCAGCAAGCAGCTTCCAGCTATCACCCTCCCGCCACATCACAGACTTCCTACACTTCGCTATATCAACCACAACAGCAAAGTTCGTACCAACCCCCGAGCTATCAACCAGCAGCGTTTGGTGGTGTTGTTCCCCCGCCTCGCCAATCGTCCGCTTCTCCAGTGGTACAACCAGCTGCTCAAAATCGAAACCTTCAAGCGTGGAATGACACCCCTGACTTTGGGCCCAAACCAACCGTGTCTAGGAGAGGTACACCTAGTCTAAGTCAACCTCCAGTCAATGCACCTTATGGAAATCAGCAAACTGGTATTACGCCACCAACTTCGTTCTCACCTCCCCAGGCAAAACCGGTTGGGCCACCTCCAAAGGCTGGTGCAGCACGTGTTATGTCTCCACCTCCTGTTAGCAATCTGCAGCAAGAAGTCAGCAGACCATCGTCGTCCGCCGCCAATGCGTATGCTCCGCCACAACCTTCTCAATCATTCTCAAACCAGCCATCACAACTACCACCTCCATCTGTACCCCCAATTCCGCGAGGCGCTTCACCCTACAATCCCCCACCCTCAAACGCTCCACCAACAAGCCGCTACGCCCCGGCCCCAGGGACAGCATCAAATATGACTCCTGGTGTTGGGGGTGGGCCACCGCCAGGTGCTCGTCAGGTAGCGCCTCCTCCATCAAATGCCGGATTTACACCTAGCCCGTACGGCCAAGCTCCAACAATGTCGAAACCGACTCCACCGCCGTCTATGGCTCCAGCTCCGCCACCGAAGGGGGCAGCATTGGGACATACTCCATCTGGCAATGCGCGAGCGAATCATAGATCAACAGGATCAGCGAATCAGCTTCCTTCACCACAGCGATCTGCTTCTCGTCCTGGAACAGCCGATGGTGAGAAAGCCCCTTCTGCCCCCAAGCATCCTGCGGGGGATAGGTCACATATCCCAGCCACAGCACAACCAATCTTCCAAATTCTCAATGCGGAGATTCAACGTATCAAATCAAAGGCACCAGCACAATTCAGACCCCAGGTTCTGGACACGGAGAAGAGATTGAATATTTTGTTCGATCACCTGAATAATGAAGATCTGCTTAAACCGGATACCATTACACAGATGAACGAAGTGTCTCAGGCAGTACAAGGGCGACAATTTGAGCTTGCACAGGCGCTCTTCCAGGATCTTATGACAAGCAAAACGGATGAGGGTAGCAATTGGATGGTGAGTCCTGTCCCGTCTGTTTACAGATCTCGCTGATATTTTAATAGATTGGTGTTAAACGACTTATACAAATGAGCCGTGCGACTCCGCTTTGAAGGATGTCTTGAAAGTCAATATCTCCATAAGGGATACATGAAGACGGTGTTTTACGTAGGTGACATCACGAAAAAAAAGAGCTTATCAGCGAGAAGTCTAGATTATATGATTATTTTACAAAATGCCTGACTTCAATTTGTGCCCAATTTCGCGGCGCTCGTTTATGGTAACATGAAATCACGAATACTTAGCAGTCACCACCACCAAAGTGGATGCATGTTCCCATCCAGCTTCGCAACCTAGCTAAGACTCCAGACTTTTGTGACTGCCTCTCGTCTCGATGCTGTTCCTTCTTGTCTCTCTGCTGAAGAACGCTACCATGGTTCATTTGCTGCACTCCTTCTGTTTCCATTTGCTTCCTCACTTGCTGTGCTTCATTCACATTTAAACCTAGCATCTGTTTCTCGGTTTGATGTCCTTCGGCTTTTGACAGGAAAGCGAGTTCATCATGAAGATTGAAATTCGGTGGTGTTCGACTCATTTCTTCCAGGCCCTGTTGGAATGAGAGACGCGGCAGATACCTAGTGCTGTCACTGGCACGAGTGACTGATTGTGCCTCCTGAGTTTCGGTGGCGTGGCAACCATCCGTAGTCTGGGTGAAAGATGGTTTCTTTACATTTGCTTCAGAAACAGTTTTCTGGCCAGCAGATGTGTGAAGCGCGTGCTGCTCAAGTTTTTTTGGCACGAGACCTGAACTGGGTTGTAATTGGGAATGTATTTCGAGAGACCTGGCTCTGCGAGGTTGGAGATGATCACAAGGGTCCTTGAGAGGTGGTGATGCCGAGGTTGAGGAAGCTTTTGACGGCGCAGAATTAGAATTTATGACTGCAAGATTTGGAACGGAGAGATTTGAAGGTTGGGGTTTGCTCGTATGCTTGAAGAATGCCGGTTCTGAAGGCATTCCAAGCCACAACGTTGTTTGGATTGCGTCTTTTGACGGTTTTCGAAGGGCAGGGTGGATCATGGATTCATCTATGTTGTCACATTCTGGCTCAACTTGAGCTGTTGCGACTTGGACCGCATCCTCAGACGTTGGCGATTGTTCTTCCTCGTGAGCAATGGAGTCATCAAAGGTTTCCCCAAATCTCGATACTCTGTGTTGCTTTTTCCTGAGGTCTTGCTCTCTCTTGCTCTCTTCCTCGGTGTTCGCGGTCTCTTCTGGTTCGGAATTCTCGCTTGTCGTAGGAGAGCCGTCATCATGCTCCGACTGGACCGGCAAAGTGACAGAGTCCATTCTCAGCTTGCCTTCAGAAGATTTCACCACTGCATCTGGTGAGGCGTCATTTTCAGTCTTCTCTTCCTTTGGTTCTGGTGTCTTGATGTTATTCTGGGCAGCGAACGCCACGTTTTGACGCCTATTCCTTGCCGCCCTGCTCCTCTTCTTTCCACCCATCTCGTGAGAAGGAATTTACCAGATTTTCTTGAACTGCTTTGAAACGAATGAAAAAAAGTTGACAGCGCGCAGTAAATCAGATGAGCAAAACATAGCACCGAAGGTGGAGAAAGAGGACGATCAGTTCTTTAAAAGCTAAACCATTGACTTCGGGACATAAAACCTAAAATAGGCGAAAGATGGATAGTTGCACTTCGAAGGTCCTAGCTTTTAGTTGTTCACAAACAAACTTTGGTCGCCCTCGCGAATAATTGGTTATGAGATGCACTCGCTGCTAGCGAAGATTTCTTGGTGGCTAAGAGGCGCCGATACCAGCATACCCATCCTCTCGCGAGCCGTATTCCTGGTCAATTCTTCGGTCTTTGTGTAACGTGCTCGTAAGGCCTGTCCTTCTTATTTCCTTTGATCCGTCTCCAGGAAATGAATACGAATAATTATTGCGCCCAATTGACTACATTAACCTTCGAGAACCATTTCACGTGTAGCGCAAAATGCGTCTTCACGATCTTGATATTGAAGCTGAAGCAATTGCATATCTCGCATCCAGTTTGGGAGAGTTGACGTATGAGCTTCAACATCGCGAATACAACGAAGTAATGTCCACAGCGCAGATGCTGACCTGTGTTTTCGCATCGCTGCGTCGAAGTTTGACTTGATTTAGTGATAGATCGCTATCTAATGATGTCTTAATTTCCAACATCCATGAGGACCTGACAATCAGAACATCTGAAGCCAGCACATGGTCAGCGCCAGCTACTATGTCAATAATGGTAATTATGATACTCGATCCAGAGACGATACCTTTTTCTAGGAGGCCGCCGTGATTTGTCTTGGCCGACTTCGGCGGCAACAGAGGACGTTGAATACCTGGTGGGTCCCACGTCATTGTCGACGAGGCCAAGCGCATGGAGAGAGACGACGGCTGTCTTTGCTATCTGCAGTTTGCTGTAGACGATGCATTCACCCACATCGATTCTGAATGGCACCGGACTCGCTCTCGCCGCTACAGGCGCATGCCTTATTCGACATTTTGACCCACTACGAGGTCTACAATGAAATTCAGCGGTACAAATACCCTGAGGCGATCAACAACTATGGCCCCCCATTCGCCATAGAACCTGGCAAGAGTTCGGATTCGCCTGTTCTGCAGACGCTCCTTTTTCGCTTTGTCCTGACCTTGCCCGGACTCAAGGATATAAGCGAGGGGTTTTGGCGAAATCGGATAGAGTGTCTTGTCAGAAAATTCGGTGAGGCTGAATTATCCGAGAGCTATGACAAAGGCACCATAGGCTTGCGGAAGACACTTTCTGCAGCGATTTCTGTTCTGATAGAATATCCGACCAGAGGTGTCTTTGGTGGCCTGCCTCGGCGAAAGTTGAAGCGTGTGGAACAGGACTATGATCTATCTGACGCGAACGACGTCAAAGACGGTTGGGAAGACTTTTTGCAAGAGTTGGTTTATGGAAATATGGCACAGCACCTTCAAGAGAAGATAGGCGTTACGGACAGGCTAGAAGACCAAACTCTGAGAGTGCAGGCAGCACATGAGTATATTCTAGTCAACCTCGCGTCAATTCTGCACTATATCATGATTTTATCGCCTGATGGTCCATACCTCGTCCGAGTGTTGGAAAACATACATCGGTTGGTACCATACGGTACGATGCGGCAGACATTAAGAGTAGGTAATGCAGCTACTATGATCAACGGAATGGTGAAGCTGTTATTGACAAAGATGACGATCAATTCCGTAACAAGCTTCTTTGGGCTAACGAACTATTCTGATGCTGGAATGAATTTATTGCAGCAGATTGCTTCTACTGTCATTGGGTGGGATATCAGCGAACTTCAGAAACAGACTGCGAAGGCTGAAAAGGCGAAAGACGCTCCTTCCAAAGCGCACATGGTTGCTGTCAAGAACCACATGAAGCAAGCTAGAGAAGTTCGCGATGAGCGAAGACGAACGAGCGAAAGAGAATCCAAATCACTAGTCCAAGCAATATTTGACGACGAGAAAATAAATGCAAAGCTTAGTGCAGAGCAACACGGCAAAGCTATGGATTTTCTTTCAATACAGTTGTCTATTCGAGATCGGCAACAATTATCAAATATTCTTTGCAACCAGAACCCAGACATTGTAACGCAAGCGATCAGGGACATGGTCGCTGCGTACGAGCCAATTATTCGCGAATGTCACAATGCGATCGACTTAAGTAGTACGCTTCTGGATTTTGAACATTTCTTGACAGATTTCATCAAGCTATCCAAAGGAAGTGGAGAGAATACTACTCCGCCCTCTCAGCCCGGGACACCGAAGTTGATTCCCTCGAGACCTTCGACACCTAAACCCCCGCAGAGATCTTTGCCTACAGTAGAGGACTACGTCAAGCTTCTTCGCAAATATCAATATGCAGTGCACAAATTCTTGCACCAAGCAGTCAAAAATGACAAGAAACTCGCTGAAAAGTGGGTCAAATATGCTCAAGGGGCCTTATTGCATTTCAGACGAAAAGATCCAAGCTCTCTGGAGGAGAGTGAAGGTGGTGCTGGGGATATGACGGACGCGCTCAACAAGCTCTTCTGCAAGCTGCCTAATGAACAGAAAGACCTTGTTGCTCGTACTCTTGATTCGTACACAGCTTATACAATGGCCGTTTCCTCAGTCTCACAGGATAAATGGAATGCTCTCTTTTCCTCGACCGCAAGTTCATTCCGCAGTCCTGATGCAGGTCCAGGAGTCTACCTTGTGAAGTGGCAACAACTTCTCGATAGCACGAAAATAACTCCCGCTACGGCGTATGGTCCCGTAAGGACGGGAAAAGACAAGAGTGTTAGGGAAAAAGTGGGCGTTGGGGTTGAAGCGGCAAGAGATAAAGGTACGGCAGCAGTGAACGGAGTACTAGAGATGATGACTTTGCCTGAACCGCCTGACGTTCAGCCCGTGATCGATTTGTTAGGTGCAGGGTTCAAGGAGGAGTTGGGAAGTAGAGCAAGGAAAGTCTGGGAAAGAGCTCTGCATTGATCAATCTTGTAATTTGAATGAGATCATCAAACACTGGCTACTGCTTATTTGCATGGTTATACCCATTGATTACCATGAAAACATAACACGGTGCGTAGCTGAAGTATGGGAGCGTCAGTAGCGTTCATTACGGTCTTCTTGTAGTTGAGTAGCCGGCCAAGTCAATATTGACGACGGCGAGAGTCACATAGTGTTGGATCTTGACATAGACTTCAGCGCTAGAGACCAGCAAATATTTGTTTGCAGATTTTTCCTACATCACAATTACAGGTCCTGCGCTCCTGACTCTTTCTCCTCCCATTAATTCTTTCGCATCCAGCCACTGCACCTCGGCTTCATAAAGCTGATACCTCGTCGTCAACGCTCTTGGCTTCCACTTGAGTCTCTCATTCCTGTCCTTCATGAATCCAGGCGCCACTGGGGCAGCAACGGCTGGCAAATCTGCAATTGCATTGAATGCCTGTCTAGCTTCCTCCCTTTTCTGTAGGAGTGCATGCATGTTTTTGTTATCAGAAATGTTGAGCGGCTGCGAGAGCCATGCGTTTGTGATTCTCTGCTCCTCGTGCTGCGTACGTCGCATTTCTTTGCGGAGGAAACGTATCGTGGACTCAAGTGTCTTGATGTTCGACTTCAATGCTTCCATTTCCTGGCTCGTACCCACGAGATGAACACCTCCCATAGGGGCGCCGCGCTTATCCTTACCGTTTGCACCCATTGGCTCTTGAGCCTGCATCTCAGCGGCCTTCCGCATCCATGAATCGCGTTCATCCTCCATTCGAACACAAAGTAACGTTTTCTCCTCCAGTTTTCTTTCTAGTTCTTTCTCCACTGTGGTTGCGCGCTCAATTATCTTCTCTAGCTCGCTGATTCTAGCTGCTTTCTTGGCGGAATCCTTCATCCTACTCTCTAGTAGCTCAATCTTGACGCTTGCTTCTTCAAGCTCATTTTCACGCAGTTTGATGGTTGTGCCACGCTCGTGGATCTCGCGCTTGAGAGAAGCAATCTCTGCTTGCGCGTCTTGTGAAACGAGCTTGCTCTGAGCGAGCGCCAAGGAGCGAAGAACCCAGGGAGGGGAGGGCTGTTCAAACTCCACTGTATTACTGAGATCTTGAGCCACATTTAGGATATCGCCGAGACGTTCATGTAGAGCCTTCATCTTTGCTTGCAAAGGTGCGAAGACATCCATATCTTGAGACTTGTTGAAATTGCGCATGACGAACATGAGGTCGGCAAAGGTGAATGAAGTGGCTCGATCCTCATCATGTATCGAGTTGTAAAGCACCGTACCAAGTGACCGTAGGGTAGTAGCTAGGTCTTCAGTCATTCCTTGGCCAACCTCAAAAGTGGTGTCAGAATCAGCCGTTAGTGCAAGACATCGCGATTTTAGATCTTGCAGAGAGCGTAATATTTTGCCCACAATAACTCGTCCACTCCGAGATTGCATGGCAAGGGCATCCGTCTTTGATGCGAAAGCCGACATAGAATCTTCCCCATCTTCTGAAGCCGGTATGGCACGCAAAATCTCGGTTTTCATGATCTGCAGCGCCGCTGCTGTGGTTTCAAGATTACTCTGCATAAGCATTGTTTTCATGAGAACTTCATTCGCGAAGCTCTCAGGGCTATCGTGTAGATGCAGTTCGGACAAGTGTTGCATGACTGCAATTGCACGTTGAAGCCCATCCGCAACCTGTTGATCTCGCAGCTCATCTTTGCGCAAATTGTCAATGTAGCCATTCAGAGAGCGTTCAACAGGTTCGAGTTCATACAGAACGCTCTCAAATTTAGAGAATTGCTCGAGCGAGCTCGTTGCAATGCAACTTGTGAAGCGTTCACACATAGCCATAATCCACGTCAGCTTGTCGAGTGCGTCACAAGCCGCCAGAAGCTGATCGGCTGTAGCGTGTGGGCCTGGTGAAGTGATTCTCTCTTTCATGAAGCCGTGCAAAAGTTGCGCCTTGAAGCTTATGCGCTTGAATCGCAAAAGCGCCAACACAGAATCGCGCTCAGATTGGAACGCTTCTGGTAAAAAGAGCTGCACGATGGAAAGATGTTCGGCGGCTTCTTGAGCTTCCAGCTTGCGAAGTTCCATCTCGATGGTCTTGACACGTGTATTGGACGCCGAAGCCTGCAGTTGTCTGTTGAGGTCCATCATAGCCCGTGAATGACTACCCAGCTCTTGCGCTTGTGTCTCTGTGAGCTCCTTCGAGGATCTCATGTCCTCTAAGTCCGATTGCATATTCATAACCAGCTCCCGGAACCTCTGAATAGTGTAGTCGCGATCAGCAAGTTCCTCTTCTTGAGACACTACGCGCTTAGCTGATTCGATGAGCAAAGCTTCCTTAAGATCAATTTCCTGTTGGAGCAGCTTTTTATCTTCCATATGACTCAGTTCTATTTCATCATTGAGCTCCTTTAAATTCTCCAGGTCCTCTACGGTGTTCTGTAATTCCTCAATTCTGGCAGTCATCTCTAGATTTTTCTCTGTTAATTGTTCGATCATCGTCTCCGCGCCCAAGGCAGCCTCAAGCTGTTCCCTCAGATCCTCAGCTTCAGCCTCCGACTCTAGGAGTCGCGTCTTCGTGATGTCGTGTTCTTCCTTTAATTTAGCCAATTCTTCGCTCTCTTCTTCAAGCAAGGCAATCTCTTCCTTCAACGCGGACTCCTGCTCTTGCGTCATATCCCGCAGTCGTATCAGCGCATCACGTAGTCGCGAGTTCTCACGCTGCATCTGCATCCAACCTTGGCTTGCTCGCTCCTCCGGGCTCATGTCCTTGCTCAACTCCTCGTTTTCCTTCCGCAAGATCTCGTTCTCAAGAGCTAGCTCTTCAGCACGCGCCTTGATCGAGTCAAGCTCCGCTTTGTAAGCCTCAGCTTTCTCTTCCGCCATCTCGCGGTCAAGGGCTGCTAGCTCCATGTTGGTATCGTGCTCGGCTTGCAGAGCTTCGATCTGTGCGAAGCCATTTTCTGACTCCTTTAGCTGCTTCTTCAGCTCATTGATCTCTGCGAATTGTGCTTGAGCTTTGCCCTGCAACTTTTGTATTATGCCATCATACCGCTCAACTTTGTCCGCTTGAGGTTGTAGTTCCTGTACCTTTTGTCGCAGCTCTTGTACCTTCTTCTCTAGTATCCGTATTTTTGCCTCATTCTCTTGGTTCGCCTTGCTCGAGTTCATATTTACCCGTGCCGCTGCACTTGAGCTGGAAATATTCGTGGACGAAGCAGCGACAGGAGTAGGCCTTTGATTTGCTTTTGAGCCAGAGCTTGACGAACCAGGACTCAACACTCTGTCTAAACCTGGAGAGGGACTAGCTCCTGAAGGCGGAGAGCGTATCCCGGCAGTTTTGTTCGCAAGTGAAGATACACTCACAGAAGATGGTCGCGATGACGGTGCAGAAGTCTTCTTAGGACTCAAAGCACCAACCCGAGGTGCTATCGATGGGCGCGAGGGACGTGCAGCAGTAGTGGAAGGAGGTGCCATTGTCTGCCTCCTCGCTTCAGGTTTCGCAGTAGCAGGCAGTACTGAAACTCTCTTAGCTCCAACATTCCCTTCTCCGAGTCCAGATGTGCTTTGCCGTGCTGATCGTGCCGTAGCTGAGGTAGACGATGTTATGCTCGAAGGTCGCGGTCTCGCTGCAGAAGTTGCGGTCGGTTTGCTATTTGTTTTCGTCGGTGCAGCAGGCTTTGGCTGCTCGAGTACAACGATTGAGGGTGATGGTTGTATGAAGAGGCCATGGTTAGGCGGGCAGTCGAAATAACGCTCCCCTCTAACGGAGCCATCGTTCTTGCCATCAGGATCTTCCAACTCTAAACCCATCCATTGCCCCTCTTTGAAGGAAACTTCGCCTATAAAGCGAACTATGCCCACTCTCCCGTCCGCTATTTGGACCTTTTGTCCAACTTTGAACGACATAGCTATCGGCAAGGAAACATAGATACCATGGCTTCCAAGATGAGCTGGGGCACTAGAGATGCTTAGCGTCGGGATTCTCTGGAGGTGGCTTTGCGTTTAGGAGGGTACTTTGCGAGGTTTGGTGTTGCATGTTGTTATTAGTTCGAAGTTGCACGCCTCGCGTGGGTGGTAGGGGGACAGGGGTCAATGTACGCACGTGTGGGGAACTCTTCATCACACATTGATAAAATAGAACTTTAAGTTGGTTCATTCAGGTGAACGTTTGCGCTTAAGAATTAGTTCTTACATGGCACTTATTTGTTTGCATTGATTAAGAGTCTTGTATATCCTCCTGGTAGAAGTCCGTCTAATTCTATGCCTGAACTTTGACGATCTCTTGAAGGCATCTGAACAATTGAATCGTATTAGTTACTTTCTCATTCAACGTTCATGCGTCTCTAGTCAATCCACAGGTGCCTATTTCAGCATATGCCCTCCAATGTTTATCCTTCCTGGGAGCCGTTTTCTTCCTCTTCGCTATCAAACACGATTCTGACCAATGCCATGAACTCTTTCACTCCCTCATGCTCTTTTGCCAACTTAGCAAGCAACTTGGCTGCCAACTCATCTCCTTTTTCCTGAGTCCACTGACCACGTACACGATCCCTAGTCTTCTGTTGCACACCCAGAGAAGACTCATCTTGCTGGCTGGGGTTCATCGTTGCCTGGTAGACTC
This sequence comes from Verruconis gallopava, assembly GCF_000836295.1. Taxonomy (NCBI): domain Eukaryota; kingdom Fungi; phylum Ascomycota; class Dothideomycetes; order Venturiales; family Sympoventuriaceae; genus Verruconis; species Verruconis gallopava. The sequence continues at coordinate 379,156 of NW_015622143.1, read as the reverse complement.
GAGAGAGTTGACTTTTAAGGTCAGGGTACTTCTTAAAGAGAATTTGAAAGTTAGGGTGCTCTTCTAACGCCGTGTACGGATCAACTTTGGCTGGTTGTTGGGTACGATGTGGCTGCACCGACGGAGCAGAGGATTCATCTCTGAGAGCGGAAGACGCGTTTGCATCTGTACTTGACTCATGGAGCTGCTTATGTAGCTTGAAGCAGTTGAGCGAACAACTTACAAGATTAGCCACAGTGCCAAAAAATTACGCAGCAAAGAAAATGACCGTAAAGACAATTTGAAGTCAAAAGAAGAAGTGCCGACATACTATCTCAGCTCGCATTGAGGACATTTGTACTTTGATTCCAGGTCATGGCATACCTCACATTTTCTTGCGTTCATGACGCTCGATAAATGTTGTTAACTACATTGCGCATAGGAAAACCCTTGGGATATCACCCATGCCCAATCAGGAAGTGACCTCCGCTCCGCAACTCTTGACGTCCATCACTCAGCCCACAGTTCTATTCACAGTACGTTCTATCCTTTCGAGATGGGTCCGTCTGCGAGAACATCGCAGTCATTTTTCTCTTCAGCAAGTTGGGTTTGCTGGTCATGTCGGACAACGCAAATACCACGGACGCGGTGGATGTCATGGCGAGTGCCGAGAAGAGATCTCACCACCATTCAGAAGGTCAACCGGGAGGATATGCCAGCATCAATGGCACAATTTCAGGCGGAGTATAAGAAGAAAAATCAGACATTGCTGTATGGTTGTCCTTAACACATGATCGAACGATACGTTAACTGCGAAAGTAAAGATATTACAGTCTTAGCCTCATAATTGGGACGGTTGCACTTTCGTACGGATCCGTGCCGCTATATAAGACAGTTCGTGGCCTCTGCATCCCAATCTCAATCAATACAAGACTAAAGAGCATCTATAGATATGCCAACAAATGGGTTGGGGCGGCCAGCCGATCAAATCCACAGGTCACGGCGCTGGCGACTCCGAAGATCCCTCCGCTCGCCTCACACCCGTTACAACCGCCCCGCGCATTCGCATCACATTCAACTCTCAAGTGTCATCGATCTTGCCCTGGAAATTTACTCCCCAGCAGCGTGAAGTGCGGGTTCTACCTGGCGAGACCGCACTGGCGTTCTATACGGCGACAAATACGTCGAAAGATGACATCATTGGAGTGGCGACGTACAGCGTTGCTCCAGGTCAGGTGGCGCCGTATTTCAGCAAAATACAGTGTTTCTGCTTTGAAGAGCAGAGGTTAAACGCTGGGGAGACAGTGGATATGCCAGTGTTCTTTTACATTGATCCAGCGTTTGTAGACGACCCGAATATGAAAGGAATAGAGACGGTAACTTTGAACTACACATTTTTCAGTAAGCCAGTCTCCAAGTCGAATTAATTGTCGTTTCCGCGTTAAAAATACTGACGGACGAATTAGAAGCAAAGTATGACAAAGACGGGCATCTGAAACCCGTCCCCATGGCTGGCTTTACTTGAACGGGGGAGGATGATAAAATGTGACTCTCTGCTATGACACTACAGCCTTCTGTCAATAGCTGGATTGGGCCAGAAAATGCCTTTTATCACCCCATATATAAGAAAATTCTCGCTATCTCATGATATTTTGGGAAAGTTCAGTCAGACAACCAGCTGATCGTACCTATCAAAGAATGAACGCTTGATACACCGTCTGAAGAGGCGGTATTAGATTTGATCGTAATTAGCTACGGGAGTGCATTCAGCTAAAGAGTGGCAAGGAAGAAGAGTATTTGAAATGACGAACAATCACAACTCTCGTGCGAGACAAAAAATTCAACTTTCGCGGTCCATATTTAGGAGACAATGCACACATCTATATCATTATAACATCAGAATCACATTGCTTTCGACATTCGTACAAGTCATAATTGTGTCTAAATTTCAAAGAATGGCTATGCGGCACATCTGCATAATATTCTTGTTCCGCATCTTATGAGTGTCTAAGGCGAGACATCAGCTTTCAGATTGTGACGAAGAAGCTTTTCTCTCCCTCCTGAGGCACGACAGTTGCCCTCTTCACAATCGGATCCGCGCAGCTCGTTCGAATCCTCTCTACCGTGGCCGGTGCCCAGAGTGATAGCACGCTCTCCTCACCCCACTGCTTCCTTGCAGCCTTCAGCGCGTCACGGATGGCGAAGAAAACTGCGCTACCCATGAAGAGAGGAGGCTCTCCGACACCACGGCTTCTTTGAATCGTCCGCAGGTTCTCCCACTCAACATCCTTGAGCAAGGAAACGTTGAACTCCTGAGGAATGTCCCTGAAACCAGGGATCTTGTATGCGCCAGGTCCTTTGGTGAACATTTGACCACTTGCACGGTGCCACAGCAGTTCCTCAGTAGTGAAGAGACCCTGTCCTTGTACGAAGGCACCCTCAATCTGGCCGTAGTCTATGGCTGGATTGATGCTGCGCCCAACATCCATTTTTATATCTGCGCGGCGACACGTCCAGTCTCCCGTCAAAGTGTCAATCTCAACCTCGGCAGCGGTCACGCCTTGAGTGAAGTAGAAGAACATTTGACCCTTGTTCTCGCCCCATACATAGCCGATATCCGGCGTCCGGTAGAATCCCTGCGCAGACAAGTTCACCCGGTCAAAGTAAGCCGCATGTGCGATCTCCTTCATCGTGGCGTTTGGACCAAGTTTTTCCCTGTACGGAGCAAGACGTTCGTTGAGTTGCGCACAGGCATTCCAGATAGCGTAGCCGTTGAGATCAGATGACGCCGAGGCTGCAGTTGAAGACGTATTGGCTACAGTATTAGTAGCAGTTTCAGATATAAAGACCGATTCCTGTGGGACTTTGAGGGCCTCAGCGCATATCATGATCATCTTTGTGTGCAGACCTTGACCCATCTCAGTTCCTCCATGGGCCAGAAGAACGGATCCGTCGTGATAAATGTGAACAAGAGCGCCGGCTTGATTGAGGAAAAGTGCTGTAAAAGATATGCCAAATTTAGTGGGCACAATGGCTAAACCGCGTTTGTTCCACTTGTGAGTCTTATTGAACTCCTCAACCTCGGCCTTCCGACGCCAATAATCGCTCTCATCCTGGACTTGCTGATACATGAGCGGTACGTGCCAGTCCTTGAGTTCTTGGTTGAAGTGTGTGATCTCACCAGGCTTGTACATGTTCATCTCGCGGAACTTTTCGACTGGGATCTTGAGATGATCTGCAATCTCCTCCATATATGATTCTGCAAGAAAGAGGCCTTGAGGGCCACCAAAACCACGGAATGCTGTGTTAGAAACAGTATTCGTCTTCGCCAAGCGACCTCGTACATGCACATTTGGAATCATGTAGACACCATCGGCGTGGGAGAGACCTCTGTCAACAACGGCAGCACTCAAGTCTTGCGACCATCCTGCATTTGCAAAAATATCTGCATCGAGGGCTTGCAGTTTTCCGTCTTTATTAACAGCTACCTTCCATTTGTGGAGGAATGCATGACGCTGTCCAGATGTAACGAAATCCTCATCCCGGTTCAATTGACAGCGGACCGGCCGCCCAACCTTCTTTGCAGCGGTGGCTACGATGCCCGCGAGCTGAATCGAACGCGTTTCCTTACCACCGAAACCGCCACCGAGCCGCTTGACTCTGCTAACAATCTTGTTTGCTGCGACGCCGGTCACTTGAGCGACATATGCTTGGCTAGGGTATTATCAGCTTCGTGTTCAGATTGTTTCAAAATCCATACTCACGTTTCTGTTGGGTTCTGAGTGCTGCTAAAGATTTCCATCTCTCCGTCCTCGGGCTTCGGTACAGCAAGGCAGGCCTGAGTCTCGAGATAGAAATGTTCCTGCCCACCCATTCTCGACACACCCTCGAACACGTAGTCTGCATTCGCAAAGGCGGCATCAACGTCGCCCTTTTTGATATACCGGAAATGGTCAAAGAAGCTGCCTTTCTCAATAGCTTCTTCGATCGTGAAGATGGCGGGAAGTTCCTCGTATTCGATCTTGACAGCTCTCGCAGCAGCCTCGCCGTGCTGACGCGTGTCGGCAAGGATCATTCCAATGGGTTGACCTGCTGTGAAGACTTCATCTTCTGCGAAGAAGACTTCGTCACAGTTTGGAGCACCCCACCAGTTTGATTTAGCGTTTGGAAGATCATGGCGATCAACCCATTCCACCACACCGGGCATGTCAAGCGCGGCAGACGGATCAACCGACAAGAGCTTAGCGTGTGCCTTGCTTGACAAAACCAACACGCCATAGAGCTCGTTCTTTTGATGTGGAATGTCGTCTGTGTATTGTGCTTGACCAACGCATTGTTTCAAAGCAGCCACATGTGGACGCTCTTTTCCTAGAATCTTCTGCTCGTACTTGAGTGCAACCAGATGATCCTTCTTGCCCGTAGAGATGGCCCGCTCGATCTCACCAATTGCTTGGTGGTCAACCTCCACCTCACGTGAACCGATCTCCGCAAGAACCTCGTGGTAAAATTTATAGAAGAAGCTAAGTGCCAATGACTTGCGATAAGTCGCCATGCCACCTGGAACGCCAAAACGTAGATCAAAGTCTTGTTCAAGAGCGCCAAAGACACCTTCAAGGGTCTTGAGATCGGTAAAGGTTCTACCAACTAAGAATTCACTGGCCCTTTTTGCCTTAATTGTAATCGGAGCCATGCCTCCGTAAACAAGGTCGGCGCTCTCGACGACGTTATCTGCGTCAAGCGTGACACGAAGGGCGGCATTAACGATGGCTATATCATCATCCTTTCTCTTGGCCTGTTTATAAGCTCTTATGTATTCGCCATTCTCTCGAGCTGTAGGAACACGGATGCTGGATATGATGGCATCTGTTGGCAAAGCAGTGGTCCTGTAGCCTTTGAAAAACTGTGACATCGGTATCTCAGTCGTCTTTTCCTTTGACTTGGCAATCAATATGGCGTTAGATGCGACAAACACTGGGTTAAGATCGGAAATTGGGGAGGCGGTGGCGATATTGCCAGCGGGTGTTCCCGTGTTTCGAATTTGCCTACCAGCGAAGTATCGCAGCTGCTTCAACATAGCAGCAAAAGGCTGGCCTCTTTCAGGACCATAGTGTTGAATTGCTTCCTTTGCAATCTGCTCGACGTCCGTTAGGACGACATTGCCGCCAATTTCGACGAAGTTGTCGTGAAAGGAATATTGCCGCAGTTCTGGAATGTCGCCAACGAACACAGATACCGTGTACTGCATTGCCTTAAATTTAACCTCGATTTGTGTTTCGGTACTTCCTCCAATGATTTTCGCTGAAGGGTACGCAGCCTTGATATCGAGTAGCTGCTCTAACGTGGTAGGTCTGTACCATCTCTTTCTCTTGTTTCCGAAAGCTAGAGGTTTAAATTCATGCCTCCGCAGCGCCGGTGGAAAGATGAGCTGGGTCTCGGGGTCGTACTTTATGAATTCTGGAGCATCAAATTTCTTGATCTCTGGAGATAGTTCGTCGCTGCCGTTTGCCAATTTCTTGCAACAGCCGCCACTTTCGCCATTGATACCATTCTTCTCCATACAGCAACCGCTTCCACCATTAGCCTTTGCCATACCACATCCTGTTGCCCTTGAGCTGAACGATTGTGCCGCATCGAGGATCGGTCTGTAACCAGTACACCTGCATAGATTGCCGTCGAAGGCCTCTTCGATCTCGTGTTCGGAAGGATGCTCGCTGTTCCTTAGGAGAGCATACAGACTCTTACCTTCTGATTAGCGCATAAAAGCTCTGTGGCAAAAGTTAGGAGCATACCATTACTATTCCTGGTGTACAGAAACCACATTGGCTTCCATTTCCCATTGCGATTCGTTGCTGAACTGGATGTGGCTTGTTGACGTTCCCAATGCCTTCAACTGTGATGACATGCTTTCCATCAACACTGACCAGAGGGGCGAGACAGGCGTTAACGCTGGCGTGATAGATCTTCTTTGTAGTTGGATTAAACTGTGAGACCACAACCGTACACGCGCCACACCCACCCTCTGAACAGCCTAGTTTAGTGCCAGTTAAGCCTATTCCCCTCAAATATTCCAAGAGTGTACATTCTGGATCTGCAGTGTCGAGTACAACCTTTGTCCCATTCAAATAGAAGCGAAGAGTGTCGTCGTAGTCGGCCGTAACATCCGCTAATCTTCGAGCAGGATCCTTGCTCACTGCCGGTTCGACGAGTCCTGGAGCCATGACAGTGCTATGAACAAGATGGCAGTCACTCAAACGAAGCACATTCTCCCAAGGCGCAGACGAAAGAGAGGACTAGTCAAAGACGACCTGGGTGGCCAAATCGCAGGCAGGAATTAGAGATATCGGTTGGGTAAGGTTGATGTCATACGTTACGGCTCAGCAATAGAAAGAAACGAGCACACGAGTTTTTGAACGAGCTCTGAGCTTCCACACGAAACATATATCAAAAATTGCTCAGCGTTATCCCCACAAAAAGGAACGATTGGTAGCTTATCAATTGCTTAAAGCGACGATGTGGTTAGTGGGAGCTCTCCGACCGCCTGGCACCGATCCGATCTATCGGCGGATCCCGAACGTCAAGGCAAGACCAGAGGTGGAGAAACTCAGCCAAGTTGCGACCAATCACAACCACCTCGCAAGGCAACTCTGCCAGATTCGCGAGATATATTCAGGAAGAATGCCAATGAAAAGGAATTGGAGATAAGAGGGTAAATGTGTTTGTTCAAAACTTGGTTGATTGAATATCAGGCCGCCTGTAAGATTGAAGGAGGATAGCGCCTTTATCTCGATATACAAGTTAACGCATAATGAGACACGAAGATGGACAGCCAGAGGCAAGCACGAGGATGATATACACACCATCTTGCTATTGCTCATTGAAGAGACTAACCTCCTTTGTTGCATACATTATGCATGTACAACTATGCGTTTCCTCCACGCCCAGCTTTACCGCGGCAGCCAGTGTGAGATGTAAAGTGCGTCTGGTGCAGTCTTGACATGCATTCTTCGTATCTCAGCCGCACTCGTAGTTCTATGCTTCCGCTATCTAGGCCACATGCGTCTCTCGGGTAAGATGTTCCTGACACCCGCGTGCAAGGCCTTGCTACAGGATCGTCGTCCCACGCCTTACGGTATCACGTGTAACCAGACTTCTGGCTGCCGTGGATACGCAGTCCGGCAATAAAGTCGATGGATTTAGCATTAGCTGACATAACAGCCCAGCAAAGAGCACGGATCAACTGAGTTGACGAGTAGAAGAACAATTATGTGGTCCATCCCCGCATTCTGAAACCTTCTCCGCAACAATGGTGATGTTCATTCCGTGGATCTAACGCAGATGCTTAGATCTCGTGCTGAGTCGCAAGCCTTGTCGCCCAGCATTTCCATCTGCGCCCCATATCCCTTGCCTAGAGACTTGGGGAAATCTAGCCACTTTCAAGCAGAGACAATACAATCATCTTTCGACGAAGCGTTTAACTCGCTCTCAGAATTTTCTGCCATCATGCTCACGGACCTGAGTTCAATCCATCGTAATATTCTGCGCACAGATGTCCTGCCACTAGAGAAGACCAGCGACGCTGGAGGTCTTGCTGAAAGGATCTGTGTTCTTGTTCTACTTCTCACGTCGTGGGTTTCCTTCCTCCTACGATTCTACGCTCGAGCAGCTATAATTCGAAGCTTAGGGTGGGATGATTTGGCACTTGGAGTGACCTTGGTAAGTATAGGTTATTGGCTGAAGTCAGAGGAAAGATCACGACTCTAATATCTCCTGCAGCTTATCTATACTGTTTATGGCTGTGCAACTTATGTTGTAAGCAAAGCAATATCAGGCCACGGCTATCTTCTGCCAAGTGAGATTGATAAAGTCATTGATGTGAGCAAAACTTGACTTGACATCACTTAGCTAACACGTAAGAAGTGGTTCAGAGTGGCTGAAGTTTTATACATTGCTTCGATGTTGATGCTAAAGATCTCAGCGGGCATCTTTTTCCTTCGAATCGTCGTTAGTAGATACCAACGTCAAATACTATACTGCACCATCAGCGTTGCAACCGCGTTCAATCTGGCTTACATGATATTTATAATCTTCCAATGCGGCCCTCCCAGAAGTGCTGCCACATTTCTTCTCCTCAACTTTGAAAAGAAGTGCACAAGTTCAAGTAGCCTTCTGGGGATGTCGTATACCGCGGCGGCTATCTCTGCGCTTACGGATCTCATAATGGCACTTCTCCCAATCAAACTTCTGTGTCAATCGCAGATGTCCACGCGCGAAAAATTAGTCGCCGGACTACTTTTGGCGCTTCCCACAATGTATGTCGTCTTGAATTTTTGGTGTGAGAACTGATCTGACCCTCTTTCAAGTGGTGGAATAGCATCCATAGTCCGGATGAAGTACATAAAATATCTTATTTCAACAACGTCTGCGTTCTTTGGTAAGGGATGCTCTTCCTAGTATTCGTCTGCGTCCTAACATGATTCGTATACAGCGAAAACAAACGAGACTTCCATTTGTTCGACTATCGAGCCTGGGCTGGGCATAATAGCATGTTCTCTTGCAGCTACCCGTCCCTTGTTTCGTGTATGCTTAGGAAGTATACGAACGCCAAGAGCCACCAGGAGAGGCACACTTACGCCATCTGCCACAATGGGCGACAGCAATGGAACAAAGACTCATCGTCGATATCCTAGGCCTTTGCTTGATGATGATTCCATCTTCGAGGACCGCGCTGACATGTTTGCTGACGATAATCGGGATGGTTTCGACTTGGCAAGTTATACTCGGGCCAATAGCGGCGAGAAATTAGTAAACGAGACGGTCACACAAAAGTCTTAGTTATGATGTACCCTCTAAGCCTTTGGGATTTCGTCAGAAAGAGACCGCTATGATAAGGTCGAATGAAAACTGATAAAATTGCGTACAAGCTCTTGCTACTGTTGCTGGCACTACCAAACCCTACGTGAGAACCATACCACTTTGCGAATGTTCTGGAATAACGATAAAATAACAGTTTAGTGGTGGATACTGTGCCGTTCGCATCAGGAATAAGAGGTCTGATGATGCGGAAGTTCCGTCCAGACGTGGTGGGAAATGAAGGACTGGTATTGTTAGGCCTTCAAAGATAGTTGTGTTACGCTAGTGGGAGCGGCCATGAGTTTTGAGTGAAACCGATAGCACGGGCCATGGAGTAGAAGTTGATGTTGTGATTCTGCGACTATCCTATTTCCTTAGTGGAGTTATTCGACCATGTCGATGCTGCCCTTTGCTGTCGTAGAAGGAGGCACCTGATGACCTTGCGCCCTCAGTCTCTCCTCGAATTTCTGAAACTCTCTCATCGCGATTTCTTCCTCCTCATCAAACACTTGCTGTACGCCCTGGACTTCCTCAATGTAGTGCATCAACATGCTTTCGATGCCGTTCTTCAGGGTGACGGTACTCGAGTCGCAGGTCCTACATGCGCCTCTCAGCTTGAGTAAGACTTGTCCGTCGTGAAAACCCCTGAATTCGATGTCACCGCCGTCTTCTTGAATCGAAGGCCGTATCCGAGTGTCGAGTAACTCTTTGATCATGCTAACAACTTCACTATCATCATCGGAGGCCGCAAGACTATCCGCTTCCGTGCCTTCCTGACCGGCCGCCTCGCCCTCCTTTTGTTTCACGGTGTTCACAATGGGCTGGCCAGAGGTCACTGCTTCAGTGATCAAACTGAACACTTCGGGTTTAATGTGTGCCCATGGCGTTGCGCTATCTTTGGTGATTGTGATATAGTTCTCTCCAAAGAATACCGAAGTAACACCGTCCACATTCAGCAGCTGTGCAGCTAAAGGAGACGGATGTGGTGGTTGTAGCGTGGAGCGCGGCGACAGATATTCTAAATACGGAGATGGAAAGTTTTCAGGGAGAATGCGTTGGTTCGGTTTGAACTTCAACGCATCCGCATTCGGGGTTTCTTCTGTTTGTATAAAAAGAGACCGCCTTGACTGCAGTGCTGAAGAGTTTCGACACGTTCGAGCTACGATGCTGGGACGTATTGTGCGTGTATGAATTGCTCGCGGCTTCTGCGCAGCGAATCTACACGCCGTTTGCGTGGTGGGAAGATGGCTGACAGATGCTGTGAGTCTGACGACTGTCCGCGACAGGGATTTCGATGACATTGTTGAAGTCGATGGTTCGCAATGATGTGGGAGATTAATTGCAAAAGCTGGTGAATGCTTGCCACAGGATGACAAACAAGTACGCAGTCAAGGGTCCAATTGATTGGTGTAGCCCTCGGCTAGAGTGACGTAAACCCCAGGTGAAATCCGTCAGTTAAGAAGCAGAACATATGCGACAGACGGCGTCTCTGGCATCATTGCGAAGCGACGCAACAAGTCTGCCTTGCATGACGTCTTTCGCACTCGACGCGCGTCGTTGATTTCAGGTCTCCAGAAGTTTGCCATGATTGAATCACTTTTTGGGAAGACCAAAAGAGACGGATTCAAGACGCTTCTTGACCAGCGTCCCTGTTCTCGAGAAAATGGAATTTGAACTCAGAAATAAACTAAGTAAATTGAGAAAGAGAAGGGGGCAAGAGGAGAGGAGTTTCTCGTGCAAGTGGCAGGGCAGGAGAATAGGCTCGACGTTTCATTCTGCTGGACATTCTGACCAGTTGGGAATCGTCGGAAACCGTTGTAGACGGGAGCAAAGTTACTACGAGTCCTGCTCCAACGCAAGCGGCCATCAAGCTTGTATCTTTATGTCGATTTGCCAGAGAGACGATTTCACTTCTCGAATCGCTTCAATTTGCTGATCTCAACGGCGTCACGTGCGACAAAGGACGGTATGCGCGAGAGAAAAAAAAGTTAATCATAATCAAAATTCGCACCGGACTTCGCACCAGAACGGTAAGATTGCCTGCGAAATGGGCTGGACGGAAATTTGGCCAGGACTGCAGCGAGCATAACTGTGGGCGTCGATGGCTTCCGCCGCATTCGTCAACCTGTTGTCGCGAAACGGCAGATTCCTTCGAGTCTTGGCCTGCTGGCGGATCGCCCCTTCGTCGTCGACGTTGTTCCCGTCTTTCCGTCGGTCGATCACCGTCTTCGCTCTACCTCCCTCCAAGTAGTTGGCGTGAGCTCTCTACCTTCGTGAAGAGCACTGCTCTTTGCGTCAGCGGAAACCATGACAATATAGACGGAAATCCTGGGGATTCTGTTCGAGAGCATGATTCGTGTGCTTCCTTGTCAAGAGTGACGACCCCCCTCGAAGTCTCTTCGCATCTGCCAGTCACCATAGTGCATCTGCTGGTACCTTCGTTATGACCGTCTCGCCTTCATTTCCTATCCCAAATTAACCGTTTGGTACGCCATACAGTGTCATAGCACTTTCCCGCATCTCTAATCGGGACTTTTCCAGACCGCTACAACTGCAAGATCGACTTCAGGGTTGGACTGCAGGAGAGGAGGTTTTGGAGGCCGCGTGACTTTGTTCTAATCACTGCATGATACTTATCTGACTCGGGACCTGAAGTATCACAGCAAGTGAAGAGTTGAGGTTATGCACGACCATGACATAGCCAAAATGGAATCCATGGGTCCATTTGGAACAGTTCGACCTGCCGAAATTGGCGCAATGAGGCTGTCCTGTCACGTTCGAGCCCAACTCGGAACCACAATCTGGGGTCGTGTAACTGTGCGATCGACAAGGAAAAAATCGTCCCTCCACCTGAGGCAGCTGATGCGCACACCGGGTATCAAGCGCACAAGCCGCGTTTAGCCAAAGGGGAGAAATGCGCACAGCAAATCCAAAAAAAAAACGAAAATCACTTTGCGTCTTGTGACTTGTGTTGGTTTAGCGTCATCCAGGTCTCGCAACATACAAAGCACGAAACCGGTTACGTACGACTCGCGACGCTGACCGAAAATGTACCTGACCAGGACATGGCGAGACGAATACACCAGACGGTAGTTTTCCTGTCTGTCTGGACACTGTTTCAAGCCCAAATTACATGCGAGGAGAATAACAAAAGGGCGAAGAGATTATTTTCACGCAACTTTCATTGGAATGCGTACGCTCGTGCCATGTGTGTCCAGCCCAATGAGGACGAAGAGATACATAGCCAATAACGTAACGATATGTCACCAAACGAGCAGCATATCATAAAGTCATACATCAACAGCCTTTGAGATCTAACTATAATCCGCATGCAAATGAGTATAAACATACACAGCTTCAATGCTTGAACGTCTGTCCAAAAAATGTCCTTCGCTATTCTGCGATTGACCTTGATCGCCCTATTACAAAAATATGGAGTCTTTTAAAGCTGTCTTGTGCGAAACAAGGTGGAGGGTCTAAGTTGACGCTAAGCCTCAGTAGTCTGATGAAAGGTTGACACAAAAAGCAGATGCCACTGGTTTCCCTAGCATAGTTTGAATGCATTCTGGAAGCGAAGATGGAGCTTGAGTTTATCGTGGCGGTACAGTGATCGCTCGCTACCTAGCAAGCTTCGCACATCTTAGTAACAGCCAACTCAATGTCATTGAAGAGGCTAACACTGTCAGCATAAATCTTAATGCTTTCTACGTCTTTCCTGTCCACTTCCTTTACAGATTCAGGGCTTGTTGTGGTCGATCGTAGAGGACTTCGCGGTGGCGTGGCGAGATTCTGCTGTTGGCTGTGAATAGCTTTGGTAGGAGTTGAGAGTGTCATCGATGCCGCAACGTGTTCAAGCAGTTTTTGTCGCAGGCGCAAGCGTCGATTTTCTGCGCGCTCGAGCTTCGTGATCCAATCGTCTATCGAGGCATCGAGCTCGATCAGAGCTTCTTGTTGCTTGAGGAGGCGTTCTTTGCTAAAGTTCAAAGAATCGGATTTTAAGTATGCGATCATGCGTGAGTGCAGTTTTTGTCTTCCTGCGCGGAGTGACTTGTAAGTTTTCCGAAGGTATTCGCATCGTTCATCGAGCGCTCGAAGCTCCTGGAACCAGGTTAGTGCAAATTCAGACTTTTCCAGTGTTGCCTCATCACATACTCTAGATAATTGAGTCACCAACTTCGACCCAAGAATCTCAAACTGCTCTGCTTGTACGATAGCTTGCTTACGTATGATGTCTTTTTCGGAGTTTGGTAACACGAGCACGGCTTCCGTGGGCTTCAGACCCATTGGTAGTGCTTCATCTCCTGCCTCGGACTGAAGAATGCTGCCGCTGGCAACGTCTTTATTCTCTGAACTAGAGACTTCTGATGCGGCCCTAGGGAGCGCAGGTGCACTTCTCTGTTTCCTAAGGGAGTTCTTCTTCGGTTTTGACTTATCCATCATTGAAAGATCTGGTGATGCAACTCTTTGTTTAGGAGAGATGCTGCTTTCGGATTTTGAAGTTGGACTATCATGGGTAGGAGCAGTTGGAGGGGCTCGGGGAGTTGGTCGTACGCTGAGGGTAGGGAATGATCGTGGCGGTATCTCCGTAACAGAACCAAAGGAGAGATTACCACGGACGTGCGTCTTTGTGGATTGTGTACGCTTGACCGTCGTGTTCGCTCTGATTGGAGATGATGGTGTATCCTTAGGAGGCACAGGAGGGGGAACATCTTCTAGACGAACGACATTCTCGGGTCGACACTCTGGAGAGAATAAAGGAGCTGGAGATCTTGTCGGAGACCTCGCTGGAGATCTCACCGGCGATTGGGCAGGTGATCGTGATTCTGAGCGAGACGGCGATCGTGGGATAGCCGTCAAAGGAGTTTTGGCTTCTACTGTTGGCGAGAAGATGGGCGACAAAGGCTTGATGCCATTGAAGTGCGAGGGTTGTTCAATGGGCGCGAGCCTGTTCCTGGAGTTCTTGCCAGGCGAGGTTTTAATCGCAGGACCAGCAACACTGGACAAGATGGCAACGCTGAAAGGGCTTTCTCTCCAGTTGCCCGGGGCACTGGCAGATCTCTCGTGACCAGGATGATCCGAGTTCGTCTTCTTCAGTGGCGGTCGACCTGGGATTGTGGCTACAATTCTTAGCATTGGAACATGTTGCTGCGAATTTGATTTTGACATACGAGAATCAGCATATTCGCCCGGCTGCATGATATTTTCAGCAATTTGGTCTTTGCCACTAAGCTCAGGCACGCTTATGTTTCTTCTTCTCAAGAGCGAGCCTCCACGGCGAGGAGGCCAGCCACTTGCTGTGGTCTGGATAATGGCTGTATCGCTGAGTGAAGTTGCGGAACGACCGGCAGCTAGGGCCTGCTCCTTTGTGTCTATGAATGATGCCGCTGTCGAGCTTCCTGAAGCTACCTGAGGCCATAGCTTATATCTCGTCTTGTCGGATTCCATCACTTCAGCGATGCTGGAGTTTCTCTGGTTATGCGTTAGACTATATTATAATTCAATCAATGGCGAGAAAATGTTTCAAAAGAAGAAACTTTCAAAAAAATAAAGAGCACGTACACTTCGACTATCGTTTGAGCTTGTTCCGTCCAGTATCAAAACACTGCCAGTCCAGTCGATGTCTTGTCGCATGCAATTGGCAATATGATTGACCCGTTGAGCTGAAGGTGAGCCAGGCTTGTTATTTGAATCATCTTTGCGTCGGAACGACAGAGTTTTGAGAACACCGGATGTATACATCTCAAACGCATGTCCCTGTCCAAACGCGGAGGTAGGAGTTGACGTGCTTTAAGCTTTGCTGGCTCTGCGACTGCTATAGTAACAAATGGTGGCTAGCAGGGCCCTGACGCCGACGAGTACCCATAAGTAGGACAGACGAATGCTAACTGGCGAGCCGTGTTTGAATGTGTGCCACTGTTTCGAATTCGACAAGAGGTACAATTGTTTCTTCCGCTCTAGGCTGGAGCAGATCAGCCATCCCGCCGAGGATCCGTCGTCAATCGACAAGGTAGATAAGTCTTGCGGGATCACCTATGCCCGCCGCTCTGGTGTATTTTTCCCTACTGATGGGTCCCGCTTACAGCGGAAAACCTGCCAGAGTTGCGATCGTGCGGTGGGTCGCCACATCTTGCCTGTATCTGTCTCAACTGAGAATGATTGCCGTGGTCGGGACCAACGCTATCCCTACCGTTCGCATTGGCGTAACAGGTCTGCTGGTCATGCAAAGCGTATGCAAGACAGGATACTTGACAAGGGTACAAAAAAAGTGCACACACAATCGGGGCTGATCCCACATGTGGGCGTGCGGGAACTGCAGGTCGTCACAGGGTTCGACAGGTCGGACCTCGTGGGACTGTAACGAAACGAATACGTTTTGTTATGTAAGCATTTTCCAGCGTGAAAGCCTTAGACCTCGTGTCCGCCTCGAAACTGTTTCGGCGCGGCGGGAACTGGCAACTAAAGGCGGGCATCTCCTTGACTAGCAAGACTTTATGCGAGACTAAGTTGCTGCGAACTGTCCACAGTTCTTAGGATTCTGGAAAGCTTCACGATATGTTGAATTTTCGGCGAGCTATCGCACGATCGATTTGTACATTTTTCCAACAGCAGTCATGTCGCAGATATAATCTATACAATAATTCAGCAGATGCGATATTGCGTACAGATTGCTTCCTTCAGTTGTGGATTTTTCAAGCCATTGATTGATGAAATTTGCACGAGGAATCAAGGATTAAGGTCAGCATGGAATGCTAGTACGGATGAGTTTCCTCGCAGTCGATCAGGTGTGCCAGGCAGAAAACTCCCCAAGAAAAAAAAGCAATAGTAAGAGACTTGTGAGGATGCTCCAGTCCAGTTCAAAGAGCTGAGGCTGAAGAAAGGCCTTTCTCATTGGTGCAAAGTCGGATGCCGCACAAAATGAGTACCTGCTCAGGTATACGGAGTACACGAGCTGACGTCTCCGAGTGGCTGACCAACGCTCAACCAAGGACAACAGTTTCTTGAAGGGATGCAACCACGCTGAAACATCGGCCTGTTAACAGCACGGTAAGAGATCCAGTTGAAAATTCTGAGCGATGGTGATCCGCAAAAAGAAAACTCGTTAAATCCTGGTTCTTGCGCTGCCCATCCGTATACCCAACATGGCGTGGGCAAGAATCAGGACAGCTACAAGCTCTTGGCCTTCCGCTAAGCACTGAGCCCGTAAGCCGCGAAGAGAGCTTGTACAAAGTCCTGGTTCATCGGCATGAACTGTTGATAGGTGGTTACTAAGTGGTTTCAGACTATCCTAAATTGGCTAGATCGCCGATGTCCTTACAACTCCTGCCGGAGATCAGTTGACGAGCTATCACAAAGATCCAGTACTTTTTGACCCTTGCACCACATCATTTAATGACGACAGGTCTGATGGCAGCCTGAGGAAGAAGACTCAGAACGTGTCTATACTATTGCATGATTTGAAGTGAAGTCCTCCTGCATCTGAACCCTGGATTACATCCTACCCTCATGTGACGACAAGGGCTACTTGAGTCGCGCGCTTCAGCTATCGAAGCGGGCTCGTTGTGGCTTTTACAAGCAAGCCGTCGATTCACCTGCTGGTATGCCAAGCTGTCTGAGAGGCCGCTTGAAATTGATTATTTTGCTTTGCATCTATCTTTAGCAGCTCGTGTTTGTACAGCGGTTGATTTGCATTTTTCCAGACGACCTCTGTCGACTTCAATTCAGTTGAAAATTCAATCTTGTTGTCTCTTGGTATGCTATGTCGAAGTGTTTGTCTTGCGCGAAATCCCTGGTTAGATATAACTATAAGGACCGTGAAGTTTCGAATCACCGTTTCCCAGGTTCCTGAGATGCTCATATCACTCCCCGCGTCACGATCGACGGTATGGTTCTTGATCCCTTCATGACCATTGCGGTGCCGAGTGGCTCCGAGAAAAAGTGCACTTTCGTTTGGAACGAGTTGCTCGCGTATCAACCCAAGTCAAGCTTGCATTCCTATACTAGATGCAATGTGACGAGAAAATATGAATCGTCAGGTGGACTTGATAATCAAATTCTCTCCAAGGGCCAAGAATCTAGCCACCGTCGAAAGCATTTCGCTTCGCCTTCGTCGATTCAAACATAAGAACTAATCATTCTTCGGCAATTCGACGTCGACATGCACTACATGATATTACCAATGAATTGCATCACCGTGTCACTAAGCCAGTATGCTCTGCTTCTCAGGCTTCAATCTGAAAGATAGATCGTTCCTGGGATAGGCCCAAAGGTTTTCGGATTTGCAAACCAGAAAATGCTCCGTTCATGATTGTTATCAGGGTTCCTTTTAATCCGAGGTGGCCCGCGGCCCACCACAGACTACCAAGCAGCTGGCATGGGTTTCCAAGCGAATGGTTCTCATAAGTAAAGAAAGATATATGATTTTCATAAAACCTACGGTGTTTTTGGTGCTCCAGATGTGTTAAGTCTAAAAAGATGCCGTCGATGTAAGCCAGGGCAAAACCTCAACAGTGTAATTCTATCAATTGCTTTCAAGCGCGGCACTACCGCGGCGTCTTCAGCGCTGCGTACTATTTTCGCTTGGGTGAATTTGCTCCCGCTACACGCTAAGCTGCGGCCTGGAACACCACCTCGCTTCACCCTAGATCTTCCTATATGACGGTTTCTGCTATAATCCCCGACGACTAGGTCGGAACATTTACCCGCTGCAATAATAGCGCTCCTATACCTTACCTGCCCAGTCATAGTCATATTTTCTTTTCTCAGAGTTGGCACGCCTTCAGTCAGGAGCCCCTTGGTTATAATTACGCAAAAAGAGGGCGGGGAAGGGGGCGCTGAAGCACCGACCGGTTCGGCGCTGACTCGCATCTGACAGTCTAGGCGCAGGATCTCTTTTGTCTGTTTCGATACTAGTCTACTGTGATGATGGTCCATGGTCTCAAACGCCTGCCCCTATTTGTGCTTGCGAGGATTCCTTTTTCTAATGCTTAAGGAAGATGAAAACTTCACCAAGAAACGACGCTGTGTAAAGCCATCACTTGGTCCTTGAGGAAGAGTTGTCGGTGCAGTCAAACGTGGCAAAGGCCACCTAGTACTCACCCACGGCGATACACTTGTCCGTAAAGTTTCGGAACCAGTATCAAGCAAAAGTCTGGAAACTGTAATGCCTGCAGATTTTTGTGAAGCTGGTTCAGCAAAGCCTACTGTCGGAAGTTCGTCACGGATCTCCGAAGGAGCTACGATTTTCAATACCTTGATTGGAATAACGGTATGGTAACATTTCTCCAGAAAGGGAGTTCCTAAAGGTCTTGGCCATTAACCGTGGCAACCTTAATTTCAACGCTCGTATGTGTGCAGTCCTCGATCCTTGCGAATGTCACAGAAAAAGAAAAGAGAGAAAAAAATGCAGAAAAAAGAGGGTAAAACAGGTCTAAGCTTTAGACCCTACACTTGTCAAAAGCTTTATCAGCTGCGGGCCTGGCGAGCTTGACCGCAGACATCGTCGATTGCAAGGCTGTTTTGCCCGCGGTATCGATAGCGCATTGTAAGTTTGACTTAGTAACCCCGCACTCGCCGGAAATGATGGTTCCAGGATCATGATTAGTTGAGACTCGCCACATGCGTTATGAGCCACAGACCCCAGCCTCGTGTCCCACAGCGCATGGTCCCGCAGATACTCAAACAATAGACTGTGAGTAGGCTTGCAAGTCCCTCAGCACACAGATGTGTGAATGCACGTGCCGTACGCCACGACCTTCTCTTTTGTGCAAAATGCAGAGCAAGTCTAGTATTAATCAAAATTGCGGAGACTTCAGAACGGATACTTCCACCGCGACCATGACGCCGCCAGCGACACAAATACTTGAACTACGCTACGGGCTTCTGAAAGGGACCTTGTCATCGTAACCATGCCAATTTAGCGATCGAAACAAGCCTTAATTGTCAGGTTCAGCTATACTAGCTCTGACTCCCCTCGCGGAAACTAGCGTATCCGAAGTCCGGGCAGCAGGAAAAGTGTTTGCAAGCAAGAAACCTTCTGGACCACGATTGCCCCTCAACGCAGCTCAACTCCGAACTGGGCGACCAATTTCCGACGAATGGAATCATGAAGGTCGTTTGCCTCGCTGTTTGTTAAGGTACGTTCAAGGCTGCGATAGTTGATTCTGTAGCACATGCTTTTGCGACCCGTCTTTGGATGCGTAAACTCGTCAGTCAGTCGCACATCCTCGACGAGATTACCTGCGGTTTCCCTCACTAGCTCCATTACGTCGTTTTCGTGCAGAGCAGCAGCTGTTTGACCTCCAGCTGCTGATGAGGTGGTGGGTAGCCAGAACGCAACGTCTTTGTAGCAAGCGGGGTGTTTCGAAAATGGTACAAATCGGTTCAGGGGCCCCGTGCTCGAGAACTGCGATAAAAATCGAACATCGTCTGACCAAAAGAGTCGGATGTCTGGAATGGAGAACAACAGCATAGCAATACGCTCCAGGCCCAGACCAAACGCCCAGCCCGACCGTGAGTGTTGGTCAGCATTGTTCAAGATATTTTGCTTTACAATGCCACATCCTAGGACCTCGAGCCAATCACCCTGCCACCATACCTCAAGCTCCCACGACGGAGACGTGAAGGGGAAATACGCCTCTACCCAGCGAACTCGCAGTGGTTCCTCGGTTAAGACTTTATCTGTTGATGCAGCAGTTGCGTGTTGCGCCTGTGAAAAAATTTGCACTACTACATTTTCCAGAGATCGCTTCAAGTGAGCTGCCATGGCCTCGCATTCTTCTAGTGAATGGTACTGGTGTTGCAGAGGATTTCTTTCTGGATGCACCGTGGGATTCGGATCCTCGACATTTATTTGGTGCTTGGGAATAGCATTTGTAGCCTCCCATATTTTCTTCACGTAATCGCCACCAGAGGTAAATTTTCGATCCCAGGTCATCGCTCCCTCCATTTGATGGAACACAGGATAGTGGCTCCTGTCGATGGCATCTCGGCGGTATACGTCAGCGCTGATGAGAAAGCCGTCGCTTTCGTTCGCTTTGAATAGATCGGCTTGGTGAGCAGAAGTATGAGTTCGCAACACTGTCTGCTTGTTGATATAATATGTATCACTTTTGTTGCGACCAGGATGATCGGTTGGAAATCCTAAGGAATCGAAATTCTGAAAGGTACTGACGATTGGGAAGAGACTGTTGTAGTATTTGTAACCTGGAAAGCATGATTCAATGAGTTCGCGTGTGATGCGTAACGGATGATTTTCTTTCAGATGCAGTCGTTTGGGTATGGCCGAGAGAATTGTGGCTGGTGTATTGTTCCAATCATCCACAACATAGGTTCGACCTTCCACGGAAACGCTGATCGGTCTGGGAGCAGCTGCAATCCATTAGATGAGACCACGGATAGATGATAAGTAAGGTGATGGCAGGGGATGATCGACGGTGTTGGCTCGTCTAAATGTCGCAGATTTCTAGGATCGGATTATCCAGTTCGTCTGGCTCGACTGACTTCATATTCACCGAGGCTATGCCGAACAGCAGAGCCATTAGGTCTCGTCCAGCAGATAAACTTTTAACGAGCTCAAAAAATCTGACAATCGACAGGTGCTTCTGGTACGAAGCAATAATGAATAAAACATTGAAATGATGAAGTCTTGATAGAACAAGAAATCGATTTGGAGGCAATCTGTTAGGGGTATCCGTCAGCGTCTTACTTACCATCCGAAATGTATCGCTTTTGGCATCTCCAGCAAATCCAATTGTCTCCCAATCGCCTGATTGTCCGCCTCAAACTCCTCGCTGATGTGCCAAGATGAATTTTCAACATTTTCCCGAAAGATGATCGTGGGATGAACATATGAAAGACGTGTCGATGCGTGGATAATAGCAACGTTGCTGCCTGAGGCCGAAGTTTCGATCTCTCGTGGTTGGCCCAGTACATCTTGTCGATAGTAGCAACCCATTATTGAGATCAAAAGCTATAATGAATATCAGAAGCATGTAGGAGTCAAGCTGCAAGAGAAACATCCCCTTCGAGAGCAAATAATAGCTGTTTAAGTCTTAGACGACACACACCTTTGGGTTACGGCATTGCGGCTTGAGGCGGAGGCGATACAAAAAGTGAAAGGTAACGAAAACGGTACTACTCTGAAGATTGTTCAAGCCAATGCTAGGCATCACCAGATATCATATCTGTACGAAATGGCGAAAGAATTGGCAGCCGTAAATACATGCGGACGCTGCGAACGCTAAATGGACGAACGCACAGGCTTCGATATGCTGTCGCGACGAAATCGCTTCTCGTGCGCTTGTCACGTCCATTTCGATTCTAACCCCATCTTTTCTCCGAGCGTCTATAATATCTTCAATTGCGAAGGCTGTTATCGGAAGACCGGATTTGCGTGCTGGATTCATTGGAAGCAAATAGCCGTCTTGCTAAGCGCGAGTTGCCGAACGTTGTCGCGAAAGCTCGGGCCCCCAAGAAATCAGAATTTCAAAGCCAGTTGCATTCTTCAGGTTTGCAATCTCGATCTCAGGTCAATTCCTAATCAACTTGTCTCTGGGGTGCATTGTACGTTACAATGCATGGAGAGAGAAAACAATGTCCGCCAATGCCAAAGAGGTGATGAAGGACAAGATTGTCCGCAAGGTCCCTATACATTATCCCTTCTGGTTTGGCGGCAGCGCAAGTTGCTTCGCAGCTTGTGTGACCCATCCTCTGGATTTAGGTGAGTGGCTCCGTGTTTCCTTACGATGAATTCCATGGCTGATATATATGATAGTAAAGGTATGCGCTCACTCGCCGATGTCATTGAACTCTGACTCACTCCCTCCAAGGTTCGACTACAAACACAATCTCATGACGGACCTCGACGGAACATGGTACAAATGTTCGCGCATGTGGCGAAACAGGATGGAATAAAAGGCTTGTACAGAGGTGTACGTTTCCCAAGGTCCAATGGCACAGTATTGCGTTCTGAGCTCAACTTCTAGCTTTCCGCCTCTATACTTCGTCAGATGACGTATAGCACCACCCGATTTGGTGTATACGAAGAGTTGAAGCAAATATTTGCCACAAAGCGAGAGAAGAAAACTTCTTTCTTGACTCTCGTTGGCCTTTCATCCTTCTCAGGATTTCTCGGCGGCGTTGCCGGGAATCCAGCCGATGTTCTAAATGTGCGGATGCAACATGATGCCTCGCTACCTCCAGAAAAACGGCGCAACTATAAACATGCACTAGATGGATTGCTGCGAATGTATCGAGCTGAAGGTTGGAAGTCACTCTGGAAAGGTGTCTGGCCCAACTCATTGCGCGCCACGCTCATGACGGCGAGTCAGCTCGCAAGCTATGACATATTCAAGAGCGTACTTCTCAAACAAATGGATATGAAGGACAACCTCACAACGCACTTCACCGCCTCGTTTCTCGCTGGATTTGTTGCAACAACCATTTGCTCTCCAGTTGATGTCATTAAGACTAGGGTCATGAGTGCCACAGAACACACAGGCTTAATCACGCTTCTCACACAAACAACACATAAGGAAGGGCTTACTTGGATGTTCAGGGGATGGGTGCCATCGTTCATTAGACTTGGGCCGCATACAATTTTCACGTTCATCTTTTTGGAACAGCATAAAACGGCATATAGATATCTGAGAGGGTTGGACACATAGATGTTGCGGACAATTGTATTTACCTTTTGGCATCTATTACGGAGTTTTTTTTTTGCATTTGCTGTGTTTATTCGTGGGTGGTCTTTGTTGGATCTTATGGCTGCAAGTCAGTGACCTTTCTATATGCACTATTGGCTTCTGAGTAGAGCAAAAGAAAACATAGCTGGGATAACAGTGGTTTGTATAGTAAATGGATACTTTGAAGCAATATGATATGTAACTTGATCTTATTTTTTAACGCAATCAGGCTTGCAGAGAGTGCAATCTCGTTTCGCCCTGAAATTGTTCCGAGGCAACAAGCAACGATTTTTCCCTAAGTCCAAAGCCTGAATTTCATTTTCTATACAGATTAGAAAGAAATCACGAAGCCTAAGAGCAAGCTAGAGCATCAGGCGCGACTTAGCAAAAGCCATAAAGTATAGACAACCTAAAAGAGAGCATGATCAAAGTATGATATATATTTAGTAGTAAATTTATAAATATAAGATTATTAGTTTCATCTATATAAGGTAGTATGCTTATAGTTGAACTAGGTTATACCCCTTCCTATAGTAACTAGGTATTATATATTAAAAACTTCTTCTTCTTCTTCTTCTTCTTCTTCTTCTTCAATTTCAGCCTATAGAAACAAAGATATGATCAACGCAATTTAACCACTCCGGCACGAAAAATATGTTCACATTACTATTCATTCATGGTTGGCATTATGGACGGAGCATTGCAGATCATAAAGTAAGCATAGCGGACATATGCACATAGCATCACCCACTCAGGTATGCTCAAAAGGGACATTGGAACAATTTGTAGAACCACAGATATTGGATTAATATGTATCGACCACGACTATTTTGCTTGATCAGCGGTTGTTGTCACTTCCTTCACGTGCTTGAAACCTAACAAGATGATAGTTATTCTACTTTTGCGGCTACACCCTCAATGTAGAGAGTAGACAACCTAGGACCACTAGAGGCACATTAGAGCCTTTTCTCTTGAGGATCTAACTTGAACTTACGGGTACTTTCGGACACCATAGATCAACCACCAGATCCCAGTCAGAGTGATACATCCAACAAGAATGACACTATTGTAATTCATGGTTTGGACATCAACTGGCAATGCGAAGGCTATGGAACCATCAGTTAACGAACAATTAAATTTTATCTGCCAACACTTACGCAAGCAAAATATAACATTGAAGAAGATAATCAACACAACAGCAATCCCTTGGATAACATAACCCATATTACCCATCCAAAATGGACCAGGAGGGATATTCTTGCGGCCAGTTAGCAAGTGTGGCGCAATGGCCATCGCGTATGATGTAGTTGTCAAGATGATGAATGAACCAGCGAGATCAGCGAAAGCAGTCTTGCTGCCTAGTGTGATAGCGCCGAGGCCCGAACAGATCACAGCCGTAAGAATCATTGCCGGAATTGGGCAACTGAGCTTGGTGTTGACTTGCGAAAAGAAATGCGGGAATGGAGTAGCCAAGTCCCGCGCCAATGCCCACCATATTCGGCTGAGTGTCAAGAATGTGCCGATGAGGCATATTAGTATTGAGCAAAATATAATGAAAAGCAGTCCAAACGTCGC
Organism: Verruconis gallopava; assembly: GCF_000836295.1. Lineage (NCBI taxonomy): Eukaryota > Fungi > Ascomycota > Dothideomycetes > Venturiales > Sympoventuriaceae > Verruconis > Verruconis gallopava. The sequence goes on along the minus strand of NW_015622143.1, from coordinate 355,070 downwards.
GCCTTTGCTGCCGGTTGCTTGGGCATAGACTTCCGCAAGAGGGAATGAACCATTGCTATTCAGCACAGCATCGAAATCGTTGATTCCATAGAGTATTGCAATCGCAAATAAGAAAGCGCTAAGACCGCCAAGGCCAACCTGAAGAAAGATTGCCTTTGGCAGGTCTTTCTTGGGACTTGGAAGTTCTTCCGCAAGATGAGTTATGGCATCAGGTGTTCCAACAGTGAAGGCGCCATTGAGAACACCAGTTAAGAAAGCGATCCCACTGGTCCAGCCGGTCTGGTTGTCCCACTCCTTCCATACGAACGCATTGCTCGCATGTTGCTTGGGCATGGCTGCAACGACAATAATAGTTACAATCCCACCGACGATGACAAAGAACATACCCACGTTCTGCAGGAACGGCAGTGTCCGGTTGAGGAAGATGCAATAGGTCGAGCAAATCCACGTGAGTAGAATGAAAGCAATATAGGTATGCCATGACTGGATCTCAAGATCTGGATGGAAAACCGCGTACATCTGCACAACAATGTTGGCCTCGATCTGGCAAATGCTAGCGAGGTCGAAAATCCAGCCAAAGAAGTTGATAAATCCTGTAAAGAAGCCCAGCATGCGACCCCATTTGACTCCAGGAGTAATAGACGCCCAATGGTAGACACCACCAGCAGAAGGAACAGCAGATGCAAGCTCGGCAATGCATGCCCCGATGAACATGTAGAACACAACAGCGACGATAAGTTCGTACAACATTCCAGGAGGCCCTCCATTATACGATGCGACGATAATAGAGCCTCCAAATGCGATCCACGCATTATCCACCGTTAGCGCGAGACCACACAGGCTCAGGAAGCCAAAATGTCTCTTGAGCTGATCTTCGTGGCCGCTAGCGTTCACTTCATGTCCATCTAGTGCCGCAACGATGTTCGACGCCCGTCTTTCAAACTCAAGTTGTGCATCGTGCTTGGATGATATGGAGAACCGAGGTTCATGGTGTTTTTCAACCTCGTCAGTTGACATTGTAAGGAATACCTGGCCGTATAGTTTGTCTTTGGCACGGTTCGACGTTCTGTATCTTGAGTGATTTTGATACGGGCTAGGAGCCTTGTTCAATCCGTACAAAGACTTTGCAGTCCAGACGAAGAAGTATACAAATGTGAAAAAGAAGATAACTAGAGATTGAAATACTCCATCGGAGCAATGGCTAAAGGACGGTGTTTATACGGGATAAATCAAGGGTGAGCAGCATCTCCACAACTTTAACCAGATGATTGGTACAAGGGCAGAAATTGAATATCTCCTCATCTAGGCTTTACAGTCTAGACTTGAAGTCATGGCATCTGCAGCTGACGACTAAGCAGCAAAAGCATTCGTTGGTTATTCTCTTATCTTTCGCGTGGCGCAGGGATTAACGAATGCTTGCTTTTCTTGGAAGGGTTCAACGCAGCTGTCAAGCCGCGAGAAGACATTGTCCGACGGGTGGATCTGTGGATTGGCCGTATCTCGACAAACGTTCAGCAAGTATGTTCGCGAATTAGAAGCACTCTACAGCGAACTCCCGCGGTTAGCAGAGAGAAAACGTTCAGGTTTCTGAACATGTTCTTCGTCTTGAACGAGGATATGCGTATTCTGTGGAAACGCATCCCACGGGGGGTGCCCTCTCATCTTGAATTGTCAGCAACAGTATCAGCTAGACTCCATTGAATACCAGGCTCTTCTTATCGCCATCGAAATCAGTAGGTCATCCAGGCTCAGAGAACGACCAGATTACTGATGTGAACTTCTCAAGCATTCGTGAGAGGCCCACAGCAACGCAAGGCCGCATGCTGAGGGCAGAAATTGCAAGGCTGAAAGCAAAAAAAGGCCAATCGCTAACAGCTATTACCCCAAGTCAACAGTCACATTTGAAAAGATAAGGATGTATCGAACCAGGATTGGAGTGATTCAAGAAAGCGCGCGGGCTTTGCCTCTAACACGCCGAGGAACGGCCGATATCGCCCAACACGACCCACCCATTTCTGTATATCAAGAAAAATTTAATTGACCAATCTTTGAAGTGCGGCTGACCTCAGCATTCATACCGATGCTGCATATCATCCTTGTAAATTCATGATGAAGTGTCTTCATGCTGTCCACGGCATCCGAATGCAAGTTGATGCTGCTGGCAAGCAAGCTGTTAGGAGCTTGAGTGGATACAGGCGTTACCTTGTACTCTTAAGGGTTTTGAAAAATTGTTCATTTCTCGTGAATTTCAGTCCACATTCCATTTATGCATTTCTTATCTATTTGGTCTCGAAGATTCAATTTAATCATCAACGTTGATATCGAATTTCGTATCATCTATTTTGTCCTCTCCTGACTTTTCGAGCTGAAGGCTTCATTACGACCTTAATATGGAGGGTAGACAGGGTAGCATTTCCAATCCGGATGCATGGATACATCCCAAACCAAAGTTGACACGGTCCAGGACCGATGGCAGTGCGGAATTTCCAGTTCCTGATGAGACAACCAGACTACTCCCAAGTCAAATCCATGAAGACGATGGTTATAGGGAAGCAGATGATCTGAGCAAAACAGAGTGGCAACGTATTTTGCATGAATTTTGGGTCTTGCTCCGTGGTTCAATACCAGTCATTCTCGCCTATGCGTTGCAAAACTCTCTTCAAACTTTAAGTGTTCTGATCGTAGGACGACTATCGCCCGAAGCTTTAGCGACGGCAGCATTCTCTTACATGTTCGCAATGGCTACTGGTTGGTTGATTGCACTTGGGGGAACTACTGCCATTGACACATTGGCATCTGCAACATTTACTGGGAGCAAAAATCCACACGATCTGGGGATTATCCTTCAGCGAGCATTCGTGGTGCTCTTCATCTTCTACATTCCCATCGTTATCCTCTGGGGATGTGCGGAGCCAATTTTCATGGCCTTGGGTCAAGAAGCGTATCTTGCCCGGGATGCCTCCCGCTTTCTTGCAATTTTGGCTCCTGGAGGTCTGGGATATATTTACTTTGAAGCATTAAAAAAATTTCTTCAGGCACAAGGTAGGGAGTGAACTAAGCCACTGTTCAATGTGTATGCTGATCACACGCACAGAGATCATGAGGCCTGGGACCTATGTTTTGTTGATTACATCCCCTCTCAATGCTGGATTGAATTATCTCTTCGTTTATACGTTCAAAATCGGGCTATACGGGGCACCAATCGCAACAGGCATCAGCTATTGGCTCAGCTTTTTACTTCTGCTTTCGTATGCTCGATTTGTAGATGGATGGCAGTGCTGGGGAGGCTGGGATTGGAAGTGTCTCAAAAACATGGGAACATTCGCAAGGCTCGCTTTCCTTGGAGTTGTTCATGTGGGCACGGAATGGTGGGCATTCGAGATTGTTGCTATCGTCGCAGGTCAGCTCGGGACTATCGACCTTGCAGCACAATCTGTGATTATGACCACAGATCAGGTTATGAACACAATTCCTTTTGGCGTTGGTGTTGCAACCAGTGCTCGAGTGGGCAATCTTCTCGGGGCTCGGAATGCGAAAGGGGCAGCAAGATCTGCGAATACTGCTGCTTTTCTTAGCATGGTTCTTGGGGCTATTGTCCTTGCCGTGCTTATGGGCGTCAAAGATTTTTATGCGAAAATCTTCAACGACGACATACGAGTAATCAAGCTCACTGCCGAAGTGATGCCATATGTTGCACTTTTTCAAATTGCTGATGGGTTGAACGGTTCATGTGGTGGAGCGCTTCGCGGCATGGGAAGACAACACGTTGGGGCTCTTGTCAACATTCTATCATACTACGCAGGCGCTTTACCACTTGGTATTCATCTCGCCTTCCACGGATGGGGCCTAGCAGGTCTCTGGGTCGGCCAATGTATTGCACTATATCTTGTCGGCATTTTAGAGTGGGCTATTGTTGCCTTCTCGGATTGGAATCATCAGGTGGACATGGCGTTTAAGAGGATGGATCATGACCAACAAAATTCAGAAACCGCAGGTGTTGTTTAGATTGCATGTGACATATCTGACCGTTGCATGGTAGTTTGAAGTAAATTAGAAAAAAAGCGAGTTGCACGTGATTTCACAGCAATCATAACGCCAAGAGTTCCATCACCAAGTTCGACCTGACATCAGCTTCTCTGAAAGCGTAATCTCAATCACTCCCCACCATCATTAGTTACAAGGACAGGTTCCCCTCTGTGTCTAAACCTTGCACGGGCATATGCAGTCTCACCTCTTATCATCTATTGAAGATTAGTCTTTAGACACAACTTTGCGTAAACGCAATGTCGCCTATTCCCCGTCATAGTCCCACGACAAAGAGTTTTAACACGCTGAATAAGTTAAGTGATAATAATGGGGCATTATAATTGTATTCGATAGCTATAGCACAATCTCCGAAAGATAAAGCTAAGCTCTGCGTAAATTTTGTCTCCCCGTTGGCCGCGGACTCCGAGAGTTCCGGCATATCCAATGTCGAGCAAGCGATCTAGACGACATCCCAAACTAGTGCTCCAGCTTGTGCATGTTTATCTTCCAGGTCAAGGGACGATAGCAATTCACGGCCAATCGTATTCCATCACGGAATAAGCCATCAACGTTGAGCTTCATGCACTGAACTGCCCCGCCACCAAGATACTGGCTCCGAATGGATTGCATCACGACAAGCGGCCCTCGATTCGCGTGGATGTCCCTCACTTTAGCTTTAAAGCTTGCTCAATTGAGTATGAATCTATAAAGATTCCCTGGTAGAGTTAATTGCCGCACTCGGACAGCTGAGATTTTTTACCTAAGAGGTACACGACGTTCACGTCGAGCTATCTCCGAGGTGCACTTTACGATTGTGCCACTTCCTTGCTCATAATATGCTGCACATCCTTCTTTCTTTTCTCAAACTGTAGTTCAACTTGCAATGAAAACACCGGCGGGAATCCTCGCAGCTTTTGCTGCCATTGTAGCAGCTCATGGTGATCACAACCAGAAACCAATCCAGGGCCCACATCCTGGTCTTTGGTATAATACCCTTCCTGGAGACGGTGGAACTCAAGTACATAATACCCTGATGGAAATTGCAAGCTTATACTAAACTCTGCAGGCCGACTCAGTCTTTTCGGGCATTTCAACTTTCGGGCGCATCGACTACTCGCCATGCCTCAAAGACGATAAGGTGACTTATGATATTGCCTTCATTGGTAAATTGAAATATTTGAAGCAGTTCGAGGTCATTTAGCTGACGTTGATAGGTGCTCCCTTTGATACTGGTGTATGTTGAGATTAGATGCACTTTTCTCGCGGCTTTTGCTGACCCGCTCTGAAGACCAGTTATCGCCCAGGAGCAAGATTTGGACCTTCTGGCATCCGCCAAGGTAGCAGGCGCCTAAATTTATAGTGGGTCAATCATAAAGCACAAAGGCTTACAATTGTCTGTCGAATAATAGGCTCACGAAGAGTCGGATTTAGTGGAGGCTATAATGTGCCGCTTAAGGCGAATCCTTTCAATTCTTGGGCTAAGGTCATTGACTGTGGCGATATTCCGGTAAGTCAATTAATGAATATGATCAGAGCCTCTGTGTTGAAGTTGCGGACGGCTTCAATTCCTAAGAAATTATCCATGTCATGTGCTGAGAAATAAAAAACGTACTAACTTTATGCTTAGGTGACCTCGTAAGTCGCTGCTAATGAGCCATGGAGAGTCTATAAAGACAATTTTTAATCAAGAAGCGACTTGCCAGATACGACAACGCATACGCTCTTCAGCAAATTGAAGACGGTCATAATTACCTGCTTTCTAGGGCTCCAAAAACTGCAGCTCACAAGAAAGGTTTCTCAAAAAAAGGCAAGACTTTGCCTCGTTTAATCACCCTTGGAGGTGACCACACTGCATGTGACACTTGCATATTGAGCAAGAGCTCCGCTCACATTGCTTTAGATCACCTTACCCTTGCTACGGAGCGTCAATCGTGAATACGGACCTGTATCTGTCATTCACTTTGACAGCCACCTGTAAGAGATGTGTTCCATTTATAACGTGGGGGTTTGAGCTGACTTGGCTCTAGAGACACCTGGAAGCCAAAAGTATTCGGTGGATCTCCGTCGCAGCAAGCGAGCATTAACCACGGCACATACTTCTATCATGCATCTCAAGAAGGCTTACTTGCTAATGACAGCAACATCCACGCTGGCATTCGAACGACGCTCTCTGGACCAAGTGATTATGAGAATGACGGGTATTGTGGCTTCGAGATCGTCGAAGCCCGCGAGATCGACACAATCGGCATGCACGGCATAATTCGAAAGATCAAGGACCGTGTGGGAACGACAAAACCGGTGTACCTGTCGATCGACATTGATACGCTAGACCCCGCCTGTAAGTATTCTCCGCACCCTAGGCGCTCTAACCCGTGTCTAGCATAACGGACTGGATCTCATGATCTAGCTTTCCATGCTGTTGCGCCAGGTGCAAAGTTTCTGTGGACCCTTGCCGTGTGCATAGACCTACCGCTAACCACTTGCCCTCTCTGTAGTTGCGCCCGCTACGGGCACACCTGAGACTGGTGGCTGGTCGACAAGAGAGCTACGCACGATCATCCGAGGTCTCGAGGGGATCAACCTTATCGCAGCAGATATCGTCGAAGTTGCGCCCGCCTACGATACTAATGCTGAGCATACTACAATGGCCGCAGCCGATGTTTTGTACGAGGTCATGACTCTCATGGTCAAGAAAGGACCACTGAGCATTGAGCAAGATGACATGGACGTCGAACTGTAGTTCGTGCCGTTGTTTGATTTAAGCTAAGGTTTACGTCTTAGACTAGTGTCTCAGATGTCCGCAGTATCAAGGCATCGGACATCACGATCATCGTCAGTGGTGCACAGGATGGACATTGAAATGTAAATAACTAAAAGTGCAGATCAGATGAGATTGGAGCAAAAAGAAAAGAACCCCATAAAAAACAGCCATATATGGCTCATACCAGAGAAGCATTCCCTCATTTTATCATTAATTTTTCCGGTTATCATCATCGACTCGTGACAATGCTTTTCGTTTTAGATTTGGCATATAGACCACACATAACTTTTGTTTTGCTTTTAGAGGAATACCGAAGTTACAGATATCACAGAGTATTTTATCCACGTGCCTTTCCCATTCATCAACTGCGACCGCTGTGTTCGAGTATTGCCATCGCATTGTACCAGGTTGCTGCTCGTCCACCGAGGCAACTCAGACGTGGCCATGAGTCTCGTACCTTCACAGGCACATTGACGGAGGTCATGCCTAGGTCAATCAATGTCCACACTTTGAAGAGCACTTCAACGCATGAGAAATCGCCGAAGAAGTGAGATCCTGATGTAGCCGTGGCGATACGTTGACGGAACAGGTCTCGATGATGCTCTTGTACACACTCTGTACCGATGACCAGCAGTGGCCAAAGAATGAATTCATTGATACAGCTGCTGCTTGAAATGCCGGTTACACAGGGAATAGATCGTGCCACAATGTCCTCAATATGTGTTGATGGTTCTTGGTTGACCCGAGTGATGCGCTCCGCATATATTGCTGCGGCATTTTTAAAACAGTCCATAGTATAATTCAAGATCATAGGATCTGCTTCAGCCTCGTGGAAATTTGGATGACTCGCGATCGATTTCAACCGACTTTGTACCTTGGACAGTGGAGTCCAGAAATGCCGACTCGTTTCGAAAGCGAGATCGGGTTCGCAGCTCGTAATCTGCCCTCCGTAAAAATCTCGAGATGGAGCAAGACGGGTTAAGGACAGACTCCAGTCTTTGAGCCGCGCAACAGCGTCGTACAGTTGACCCTCGCAGTTGGCTAGGTATTCCACTGAGCCAAGATACGCAGAACGATCAAGAGCATTGAGCACTTCGGATTGCCGTGCTGCTGCACCATCTCCCATAGCCGACACGAGAATGTCCAACCAGAGGAACCAATTTTCAGCCCAGGACATCGTTTCAGATAGCTGGCCTTGCGCTCCCGATTTATGAAGGGATAAAAGTTTTTTAACGCCAGCTAACCCGATTTTAAAGTTACCAAAGCCGGATTCCGACAAATGCAAAAGACAGAGAACTAGTAAGGTAATGAGGATGGACTCATCGCCTGACATGTTGCTAGTCTTGAGAGCGTCGTTGAATGCATCTGTGGCCAACTTTTTGTAATTCAACTCATGTTGCTCCGGATTTGGGCAGTCCACTTTCATGGGGATTGTTTGCGATGATTCAAAGCTATCCATGGCGAGTGCACTCAAATCGTCTGCCTTGTACGATTTAAGGTGGCATGAGACTAAGGCAGCAACAGCGTATTGTAACGGTAAACTTGAATTGAGATGCGCCATCACATGCAACCTGTAGGGGTTTCGTTCATGGTCGGAAGCCACAAACAAGGGGCACACGGCTTTGCTGTATGATCCGAGTAAGAATTGCATTCGGGACGGAAGACCACGGAGTCCTGAATTCTTATGCGTTGGTTGAAGTGCAGGCCAAGTGGAGGGAACACTAACCGAAAAATCTGAGAGTCCATCTGAGAAGTAGTCGTGATCTACTTTCTGCCCCACAGGATACGAATGTGAAAGTTCGTTCGTTGGCGTGTAGTCATGGGAGTGCAAAAGATCTGAGAATGAAGTGGGTAGTGCGGATGATGCAAGCATGCTGTAGTTGCTGGAAGTGCTTCTAACAGAGGCTACTTCCGGTACACTGAACGCCGTGTTACTTGGAAACGAGCGGGGTGTCTCCACATATCTATAACTGTCGACAGGTTGTAACTGTTCTGGCGGCGGACACGGGTACGACTCTGAGTAAGAGTTGACAAGAGGCTCGGGGATCCCATAATCCTCCGGGGTGGCTGGAAATTCGCTCGGAGACGGATAGTCACTATCACTGAACGCACTCGACGGCGTAGAATAGGCGACTTCATCTAATGAGGCCGTGCCGGTGGTGTGAATCCGACGTAAAGGATTTGGCCGGATTTGAAGTCTTGTCGCCTTGCTCAGTAGATTTTGGTAACCATCCAAGACATCCGCGAAATTTGACATGTGCCAGCCGCTACGACCTTGCTGAGATGGGATTGGAATGGGACTGGTCGGTGAGTAGCTGCCATGCGGGTAGACTGTGGACCCAAGCTCAGCTGTACGATGGTAGGGAGGGCTGAAGTTGTCGTCCGGTCCCTTTCGCTCCAGTTGAGGGGGAACAGGGGAAGGCGACGTCGCCGCCTTCTCTGTGTTTGCTCGGTGTGATTTTCCATCGTCATTCGATGTCGGTGCTCTTTTGCTCGAATTGGCAATAGGTAGTGAAAGTCCACGCAACTTTCCACGGGACGCAACTCCAACGCCCCAAGTGAGCGTTGTTCGGTAGCCTGTGCAATCCTTGCCCATCTCCAAGCATTGGGTGCCTTTTTGCGACGTTAGTCATGTCGTAGCGGAGAGCATCTTTCAGCGAAAAAAACTGACAATATGGTCGTCTCCGGTCACATTTGACTTGCTTCTTACGGCAAGTGAAGCAATCCTCTGCAGCTCCGGTAACAGCAGTTCGTCTTCTTCGTTTCCGCGGTGGTGCATTCGAGGCATTCTTTGCCATCGAGTTGTCTGCCGTAGTGAGATCGGTCAAAGACGAAGTCATATTTGTGAAAAGGCTTGTCTTCGAAAAGCATTCGAGTGACCGCGGCACGGAATTCAAGGATCATATATGGTGTGAAGGACTACCTTTGCCGCAACTCTGGATCAGTGATTCAGGACGTTCTAGCTCGTGAAGATGCCGGGCCTCTTAACAAGCGCATCAGAATATCTGGGGATAGTCGAGAAGTAGTGGCGTCTCGAGGTAGAGTTGATAAGGCCGGTGCAAGGGTGAGTACCTGTCAGCCTAGTGGAGAAAGTGAAGAGACAGGCAGGAAAGACAAGCGTTCCAATGGCAGAAGAGCAGCCCTAGAAAAAGAGGGCATAGCGAGTATATGAAATAGGTAAAGAGAGATAGGAAACGAACAAGCTGCCCAGCCCTTGATGCGCCACGAGGAGAACTGTAGATGTCTATCTGCACACCCCACTGCTTGAGGCGAGGCTGCAATGAACGGACTCTGTCCTTGTGCTTGCAAGGTTACATCGCCCATTAGGCGGAATGTCGATGAAGGAGGATCTGAGCGTGCATGAGAGATGACCAGCATGTTTGCACGCGGCCAATGACGGCATCTTCACCACCGATGATCTCATGGACACCATTTCGGGAGGATGATACGGGTGAACGAACGGACATCGTCGGGGCGTCTCTGCCGGCCATTCGGCCGGCCAATTGATCATGCGAGAAACAAGTCTTCTGCAAGGTTCCGCGCGAGGAGGAGAGATCCTACAGGCAAACCATTATCTCTGCCGAGGGTCCTGGTAGATAGTCCCTGGCTCATCTCTCTCTCAGCCACTGGCTGGCGAGTGGATCGCTGGCAAGACGGCGCTGTCCGACGGGCTAGCGGGATCTGAGAGGCTTATCATTTGCTGCGCACCCTGCAAAGGGCATGGAGCAAACACTGCGGCAAGAAGCTAAGCTGAGCTAAACGTTCGCGCAGAATGCAGAGAAGGCGGGCACGACCTTCGAGAAGCCTTGCCACTACGGTCTGCAAAGGAGAAAAACCTGGCCGTCTGCCTCCGTCGTAAGTTACCCAGCGAACTGGGATTCGGCTGGTAAGAGAGGGGAAGTCTCGGGACCCCTGGCCAGCGACAGATAGAAGCGCCCTTAGTGATATACAGTACGTAAGTTTCTGCTAATGGCGGTCTGCGAATACATAATTCACACAAACCAGCCGGCGCACTTGCTGGGGAGTGCTCACGTTTACGTTTGGGTCCTCCACTCAGCTGCCGGCTCTGTTTGCGGGGTCGAGAGATCACGGTTCTTCTAAATCGTTCTAGGGAGAAGCCGGGCCAGTCTCTGATTTAGCCCGGCCAGGTTCTGGTCCGTCAATAGTCGCAGGCGAGAAAGTCCTGCTGATGTCCTGTCGCACACTGCGGTCGTGTGTTGCTAGCCTCAAGACGTGGGGAGTTTGTCTCCTTTCCGTTGCTATGCGAAATGCGCTTTTCCTCGTATTACCGTCGAGCTGGGTCTATCAGTTGCCCCAGGAGCGGCAAAGGCCTCGTCGGGGTGGTGAAGCAAAATAGCATGTGCCCTGCGTTTCTTTTTTTCCTTCGCCTGCTACTCCTGTGTAGGACATTGCGCATGGTTTGGGGCTGTAACGCCAGTGGTGGCAAGGCCGGACGGTTTGAAAAGTGGCTCCATCGCCCTTCGTTTGCGCGCACAATCCCACCCACAAAGCGTCGACGTGGGGTGGCCACACCATCATCATCATGCTGTACAGGATTGAACGGAGCACAGTGCACGCTGTACAGAGAGAACCCAAACTCATCATGACGGCTCCATATACTCATCCGGGCAGTGGCCCGATGATCGCTTCCGGCTCGTCAACGTAGCGCGCAAGATCTAACGCTTGTGTACCTGCGCATTGATCGTTCCATCGCCCTTCTCGAAACGTGCGAAGCAAAAAAAAGGACGCACTTTCGCATCTTCCCGTTCCCTGGACGTTACGGCGGCTGTCTTGTTTTGTCACTCTCCGAAAGACAATGCGGAGAGCGAGTCATGCGCACGATTCTTCAGTCTGCCAAGATTTCGACCACCTCCCATGGCCTCCTCGATCCTCTCCTTCAGAGACGCTAATCCTCTGCAGATAGGAATGCAAGTTTACCTGGCATCGTCCCCTTGGGCACGACCCAAGTACCCCTTAGCGCTGCCAACTCCGTTGTGGGCCCTCGTTGTTCTCTGCTCAGATTGTTGGAGCTGGCAGCTGTCTGATAACGCCTCGGTACAAAGGCCGAGTCTAAGGCACGTCTACAGCCTCTGTTATCGTTTATGCAGCTAGAAGCATGGAGATCCACAATCATGCTACTCAGATGGACATCGTAGCTGTCCTCATAACTGCCCACTTTGCCGCATCACCCACCTTTGGCTCCAGTTACAGGATATACTAATACGCAGGCTTCGAAGCCATTCTTTCTTGCACGCGTGAACACGCTTCTGTTCTCGGAGAAGACAAGTTCATGTTCAACTTAAGAATTCTCCCTTTTTTATTTTCTGCAATTGTGTGCAACCAATTCACATGGACAATTTCGACGCTGGAAGCGTTGTGGGCCACAAACTACATGAGCCTTATTTGTGGGACCTGATCAAATTGTCGCCCAGATGGGTCTTCTAACGCTTAGAGGAAAACCACAATCTATCCCCGTTATGCAGCCCGCGTGCGATGTGGGCTCCGAATATGATACGCTTTGCAATCATGGAACGATTTGAGATGAGAACTACAAATCACGTTGATAGCGCCCAAGCCCAGAGGTTGTGCGTGCCGAACAGTGAAAATGATCTCTCATAAATCTTCCTTAGAGAAAGAGTTTGGCGAGGACGCAGATAAGTTTTTTGTGACTGATCTTGCCGAAACTTCAATCTCTTTCGAAGGCACTAGGCTGCTGCCAGTACCTGCAAAACATCAAGCAAGAATGACTAAAATCATAACGTATACCCCGGATTCCTATACCAGAGATTGTTTCCTCCATGTCTGTAAACATGAATGGTGTTCTAATTTGTTGAATAGCTACGACTTGGTTGATTGTTCGCGCTATCATGAATCCGAGTTGTAGATGCTTGACATTCATGATCTCCAATGTCACTAGCCCCCAATAGTGACTACGAAAACTTTCGGTGAAGCATCATTCACTTTCCCTGACTGATCTTCGCAGCCGTTGGCTTGCACATCATCTCAAACTCAGAGTTCAGCTTTGGCTTCATCACTTAGGGCATTTTGTCGCGACCATTTGAGCGGCAGGAAACATAACGTCATTGCTCCTGCATTGCGCATGGAAGAGCAACAAGATATGCTGCCTGGGCAGTTTTATTGGCTTTTTGAGATGACATACCGTAAGCAAAAGCATAGCCCTTCCCATCGATGTTGTTTTCGTGAACAATCCTAGCGTAATGATTCGTAGGGTCTTCCCTATAGAATGTCTGAGGTTGCGAAGGATGGTCCTCCGCGCATAATAAGGTGGTGCGAACGAAGGCAGCTGCAAGGCGAGGTATTATCGAATTTCTTTCGGGAGACGGTCCGGTTGTAAATGGACCAGAGTTACATCCCTTGGATGACACATGTGAGCATATCGAAGAATATTATATCGAGGGATAACTAGCTCACAAGAATGTCCGCGGTCGTTGGCTTGGTGAAGCGTTCGTTTCCTACGACGAACTCACCTCTGTCATTGACCCTACCTTCCAATATACCATGTGCAGCTTGTGTGTCGATTCTACAGCAGCTTGTTGAGTACTTTTTCCATACCTTCTCCACGTACTGCTCAAAGTAGCCATCAAAATTAGCCCCAACAGCATAGCCATGTGTTGCGTTTAAAGCTCTCAGATTCTCGTCCTTATGCCGCACCACAAGTTTATCCCACGGAATCCCGTCTTTCTGTGCCTGCCCTATTAACGCATTACAAACACGGTCCAGGCCATCAGGCGGCATGCCAGCGACCTCCTGTACATGGCCATTAGTATTTTCGAGTCGTAAGGCAATCGGAATGCGAGGTACGAAGTCGACGTAGCTTATATTCGCGAACAATTGGTCATGATTCAAAGTAAATTCGCAAAATCCAAAGTTAACTGTCGCATTCGGATCACTCGGGTTTAGTACAGAAGGCTCGACAAGTGCCGGGCCTGGGTTGACCAAAAACGTGAGTTTGCCGCCCATGGAGATCCATATTCGTCCACCTGCAATTTGAGGGACGTTCACTGTGACTTCGCTCCCTGGTGGTCCTAACGGAATGGCGCAGTCCTTTTTGAGTGGCTGAAGGATATCGTTGGGCGATTCTGGGAAATACAAATTTTTGCAATTAGATTCAATGAGCACACGAGCACCGTTGTGCTGGATTGCAATTCCAGTAATGTAAGCATACACTTCGCTCGACGTCGAGTTGTTCCGGAGAACAAAAAGGCAGGAATCCGGCATGTCGCCAGTATTATAAGATGAGAACGGATTGATTAAAAGTAGTGATTTGCCAATGTCGCTGAATTAAGCAGTGTACGGAAATATATACAGATAGCAAGAGTTGAAAAGTTGGAACAATTGTGGGGAGATGTGGGAAGCTTGGTGTCACTGTGCATTTTGGAGCGCAATGCAATTATGGCTATCAGGACAATTTTCACGAGCCAAAACGAGGGTAAGACTGTGGAATCACTGTTTCAGACGACGTTCTCCGAAGCAAAAAGAGAGCTTGCTTTAGAAGCTTGTAAGGATCTTCGGAAGAGGATGTTCGATGCCACTGTGCCAAAAATTGGCGGCGCAACCCAAATCGCGCTAGTGAGAGCACACCTCGTCATGACATAAATCTACAGCAGACACAGACCCACGAAACGTGAACGACAAACCCAACCACGAGATGTCAGAACCAGCCCCAGCAGAAGAGACGCCGGCACAGAAGCAGGCGCGGCTCCGTCGTGAACGCCGAAATGCAAAGATCCAAGCCGGCGGCTCCGCCCGACTAGCTGCGATCATGAATTCGAGCGGTCGCCAGCACGCCGCCGAAGCAGAGACAGGTTCGCCAACAAATTCGACAAGGACACTTGCGGCAACTATTCTGACCGTCCAAAACAGCTCGCCCGGCAGCACAACTTCCGCAGTCGAGCCCAGCTCCTGTTGGCGGCACGGCGACGCCCGACCCTGACATTGTGGATATATCAGAGCATCACTATCAGCCCAGGACAACGAATAGATCACCCGGGCCAAGATTCGAATCTGGCCCGCAAGCTCAGCAAATGCCTCCTGCAGACGACCCTATGATGGCCATGCTGCAGCAAATGATGGCCGGCGCTGGCGAGCAGAACCGTGACCCCAACGCGCAGATACCTCCCGGTCTTGCGAGTCTTTTCGGCGCACTTGGGCAGGAACAAGAGGCAGCACAACAGCCGCCAACTAGCTCTGCTTACGTGTGGCGGATTCTGCACTTCGTCATCTCTCTTTTCCTAGCTTTGTATGTCACGCTCAACACCACGTTCACGGGCTCCAAGCGTGCTCGTGAGCTTTCCAGCCTAACATACACCGCACCACTGTCTTTGGAGCGAAACTTCAGCACGCAGTTGTTCTATCTGTTCGCGACGGCGGAAGTTGTCCTGCAATCATCGCGATACTTTATCGAGAAGGGTCGCTTGACACAGAGTGGGATCATGGGAACATTAAGCCAGGTGCTTCCAGAGCCTTGGGCGGGTTACGTGAGGGTTGTAGGCAGATACAGCGTTATATATACGACCGTGGTAGCAGATGCCATGGTTGTGGTGTTCGTGTTGGGCGTCATGGCTTGGTGGAAGAACGGAGCGTCTGCTGAACTAGAAGCGTGATCCGACAAGTGGGCAGA
Source organism: Verruconis gallopava (assembly GCF_000836295.1). Classification (NCBI taxonomy): domain Eukaryota; kingdom Fungi; phylum Ascomycota; class Dothideomycetes; order Venturiales; family Sympoventuriaceae; genus Verruconis; species Verruconis gallopava. Next base: position 339,642 of record NW_015622143.1, on the reverse strand, counting down.
CTTGCAGAGCACATGTCGATGCCATGAAGTATTAATCCCTATGATATCTATGCCCTTCACTTCCCAAATGCTTTATGTGATACAAATGCTTCGCCGCGTCGCTATTTTGGATATCAACCGATCCTGTCCGGGCATGGGCGACATACAACCCATCTCATAGCGTGCCATCCCTAGCTGCCTGGAGCATGCTTTGCTCTTTCTTCCACTGCGCTCGGTAGGCCTTTCCTCGGGCACTGTCCCTCTCGCTCTTGAGCCTCTGTTCCTCTAGATGCCGCATCAATTCCACATCTTCCGGCGTTGGCTGCACTTCCGTTGCGCCCGTCAGCTCCATCAATTGCGCCAAAATCTCACTCTCCTGCTTCATCCGCATGTCAATCTTCAGCACGTTTGGAGCCGCGTCTGACTTTTCCGTCGGCGACTTCCCGGCGTTTCCATCCATTTGAGACGCAAGATATACCGAGAGAACGCAGGGCGATTCTTTATTTTCGCTGCGCTGAACAGTCATCGGTATCGACGGGTTATGATAAGCGAGCCGGGGGAGCATATGTCTCCAAAATTTGCTGTCATGAGACATCAGCATTTCCTCCTCCTCTCTATGATTGCATCCTCTGAATTGCATACCGCCCCCCTCGGTGACCCCCATCTATCTTAGTTGCCATCTCCATGTGTATTCGCGTGACATTCTTGGGTAAGATCGCGGCGCCTGGCCCCAGTCTTATGGATAGTAACTACAGGAGATGTGTTAGGAACTTGTGATGGAAAAGTGTGTGGTGAGGCCATACTTTCTGGGGTTGAAAGTTAGCAGTCAATTGCGTGGCAATACCATCTCAGAATTGAAGCACTCACTCTATTCAATTTGCGCATGCGCGTCGGTATATTGACCATCTTGGTTGTGATGTGAGAGATTCTGATGCTGAACGCCGAAAATGGAAATCTCGCAAGTCGGAAAGTCCGCAATGGTGGCACATTGCAAAGTCCAGGGTCTAACTTGCTTGACTTCAACCACCGTCGACGCAGCTTTTCTCACCAACGTCTGTTAGTTACAAAATGGCAAGGTTCGAGCACTGCAATATTCCAAAGATTGTATCATTCACTTAAGCTTGCACTACGGCCATCTGCCCACGAAATTGATTCGCTGACAATGCATTACAGTCTTGTCTCTGAATGTGACGAACCACATCTAGCCGAGAAATATCCCTTCTGAAGATTGGACGTTAAAATTGCGACCTTATACCTCTTATCAGTTGCCAATTACTAAGCCATCATTTCCGTAAATTCATAACCTCATCGCCGTCAAGGCATAGCTGTAATCGTGAAGCGGATGCTCGATCATTTCTATCTCTTTGAAGAGGGACTAAGGGATATTTACTCGTCATCTACTTCTCTCAGAAGACCATCATCTACCTCGCTGTCCGGGGCGGATTTCTCCTCGTTTACAACTTTCCAAGCCTTCTCCACCACATCGTAGATCTCTTCTCCCCGCTCACATTCTATAACAGTCTCTGCTGCCAATGTGCTTGCTATGTCCTTGGTTTCAGCCTGTGCGACTTTGCCAACAGGCTTTCCGTCAAACAGGACTTGACAGGTGAACATTTGGTCTTCCTCGCTGTAAGTGTAGCTCACTTTACGTTGCTGTGCCAGAATGCCAAGAAGCTCCTTGGGGTGCATGCAGGCTACATTGTCCTCAAGGAGGCGATCGAGGATCCGATAGAGCCCGATGTGCGTTAAAAATGAATCGCACTTCTCTTCATTCGCGTGCGAATCGATATAGATGGCTCCGAGTATGGTCTCTATGAGATCAGAAAATACTTTGGCCGGATTGAAACGGCTAATCAGTGGCCAAGGAAATGAGGTGCACGTCTCAAGAGAGTATTTGAGACTATTACGCATCTTCTCAAATCTCTCGAGAGACCGATTCTCTTTCTCTGTGCGCAAGCCTGGTCGAAGGTATTGCCAAATATGTTTCTTAACACTTGTCTGCTCGATCTCTGGTGTATAAGACGTGCTGTGACCAGCCGGCTTCATGACGATGTTGTTCCGCTCTTCCCAAATGCAGTGCTCCATACACAAATAGCCCAGGATCCACGAGTTAACAACTGCACATTTAAATGAGTGCATTGCGTTGTGTGGTAGCTCTCGGCCATTGAAAGCGTAGATGCGTCGCACAACCAAGTAATCAAGGACTGCATCTCCAAAAAACTCAAGGCGCTCATATGACCGCGCGTTTTGGTCCCCGCCTTTATACATCGAAGAGGTTATGGCTTCCAACAAAAGGCTCGGCTTCCTGAATTTGTATCCGACCAGGTTTTCAAGAGCCTCGAGATGTACTCGTTCTTCACCGGCTCTGCTGAATAGTTCAAGAGCTTGTCTTTCGGGACATTCCCACATTTGTTGCGGGAAGTATGTTTTACAGAGCTTAATCGCTCCGCTATGACCTCCATCGAGATATGCCGCTGCAATAGTCGACTCGACCACATCAGCCAACCTCTTCTTCGGGCCTTGTTCCCGCCCCTTTGGCTGGCTGGCTTCAACTAGCAGCTTCTCCACGTCCGGTGGTACCCACTTTAGGCCCGTAAATGGCTTCAGAATAATATATTGATCAAGGCAAACGCTCAATGCCGCCTTGCAAAGAGTATCATTTGCAACTCGTCGACTCTTTTCCATAGTTAAAAATCCCTCAGGCCAATAGGGTCTTTCGACCATAACGTTAAGAGACGTGAGAAAATTGAAATAAGCGTCCCCGAAGAGTTCCAGGCGTTCGTAGCTTTCTTGTTCCCGTGCTGATCGAGCGGTGATTGCTGTTTGGAGAAGCGGAAGGTTCTCGTCACAAAAGTGTGGGACCAAAGCAGCGCGTAGTCGCTCTGTAAGAAGTGACAGCTCAATCCGGTGCAGAAGCGAGGGAACAAAGAGGGACTTCATCGTGGCGGTTAAGCCCCAGGATTCTAGCACGCATTCCGCTGTAGGGAGTAGATACGTCCTCGTGTATGAATGCTGATTGCTAGTAAGCGGATGCAAAAAATCCCTTCTCTTCGGAAATACGGTCGCCTCGATGGCCTCCTCTTCAACGCCATCTTCGTTGAAGCTCGCTTTTTTGAAACTTTTAAATAAGTATTTCCGGCTGCCATACAGGACGATGCCAGGTCTACTAGTCGCACCGCATTCGCCATCGTCTACTTCGAGATCGTCTATTGGAGATTGATGATCTCGATGTTTCTGCCAATATTTTATCTCTGTGGAGGACAAGGAAATAAGAAACGGAAAATTCAGATGGCCGGCCGGCATTCGGGATCCATGTGTTAAGCGAATGATTGCATCGGTATGTTCTCGCAACACCTCAATATCTTCCGCGTTCATTGCTCGACGGACTTGGGATGACACACCGCGCACTACGTATTTTGCATGGTGATCCCAAAAAACTGTATATTCAGGGAGCGCAGGAAGTGATATTGGTGCAAATATAACCATATCCATCTTCATCTGGTCACCGCCAAGTTCCTCGATCATCACGTCGAGGCAATGCCAATCCAAGAATCCCGACTGCAAGGCTAGGGCGATATCCACCCATGGATTCATCCGGGGCAATACAGCACAAAAAGAGCCTGACTTTTCATCTACATCCAACTCATCTGGCTCGTGGCTCCGTGGCCTTGGCGGCAGTAGATGTTCGTCCAGTAAGCCATGTTCGTAGAGCTTTCGGAGCGCGTTAAATGCAGCATCTCTCTTAGCTGCCTTCTCTGTTAGCCACGCCACGGAGCTACTCGTAACTCTAATATTTGGCTCGAAAACAACAGGCAAGATTACAGTAGCGGTGACTGTTCTGTCTGGATGTTCCTTGAATGCGAACCGTGGCCTCGAGTCCACCAAGGATTCTGACAGAGCGCATTGACATACGTGATGTAACTTTGGCAAAGCGTTATCGAAGTCTAGAAGGGCACCAGTTGATGGCACGCGAAACTGGATGGTTGCCGAGCATTTGTCATCCCGGTTTTCCAATTGCTCTGAGATCGCCCGAGCCCTCTTCTCATCCTGATACAGCCGTTCTAAATCTTCTTCTAATTTTTGCCATCTCTTTATTTTTCCATCATCCATTCCCTCCTCTAACATCAGTATGTACTTCGAATTTTTCATCCTAGCTCTTCCGCGCTTCTGTATATACGAAGTGATCTGTGTGGGCGCGTCGAAACATATGACAAGATGACAGTCAGGCACATCCACACCCTCTGCAAGGACATCGGTAGCCACTAGAAGATTGATTTCACGTTCTGCTGATCTAAAGTTCTCCAACACTCCTTTCTGGTTGTGCGGCATGATCTGTTCAACGAGCCGTTTCACCACGGTTTGTACGTTCGACATGCCGATGAATGACTGGACTCGCAGCTTGGCTCGTTGGAATCTGTATCCTGAAAGCAGATATGCAAGTGCATGCGCGAGCGCGCGTTGTTGGACAAAGATCAAACCGGTGAACTTCTCCGTCCATTCAGTTTCTAAGAATTCGATCAAGGTTCTCAGCTTGGGCGACAGCGTGTGCGGCCCATAATCTTTACTGATTTCTGGCTCCTCGTCGCGCTTTCGTTTCTTTGTTGCGACTTGTAAAGATCGAAGAAAGATTGACAGGTGCACTGCTTCGGCTGCTGTGATAGCAATCTCTTCGCTAAGCGGCCCTATACTCTCGATACGCGCGAGCATTGAGGTGATACTGTTTTCAAGATACCAATCTGCCATGTGCGGGCCAAGCTGATCAAAGATATGTTTGGCCCTTGTGAACAGTGCCTTTAGCTCCTGGAGGCAAAATGGGGATTCATCTTTGGCCAGAAACTCTTGTTGTTCCTCTGCGCTCAATCCGAGGAAAAACGGATCTTTGCTAAGTTCGTAGCTACCTATCATGGTGCCAAGCAGGACAAGCCTCTCCACGTAAGGACAGCCGTTGTTGCTGTACCACAAGCATTGCAAGACTGGGCGGTTGACATGCTGCATAAGCTCAGATCTTGAACGAACCGGTGTCACTACTCTGGAGTCTAACACGGCCTCCAAGCTCTGATGCTGAACGATGCTGGCGCTCAGCCCAAGCACTTTCGGCCTCTTCTCCTTAGCCATTTGAAAATACCAGTTCCTCATCAAGACCGCTGATGGGTTTTGTTTGACGCAATGGTGAGCTTCGTCGAAGATTAGCAGGGCTATGTTCTCCATCTTCACAAAGGCATGATACAATGCATCTCTCAAAATCGCGGCGACGGAGATGACGATCCGGATGTTTTTGAGAGCGGCGTCCCAAGTCCTTTGGTCGCTCCATCGGTCAACGCCATCGCTTCCGATGAGCTGGCGGACCTGATAGCCGGGCAATCTTTGTTTCACGGTCTCAGCATGTTGTGTACAGAGAGGAATGGTGGGAGCCAAAAGCCAGACGAGCTATGAGTGTCAGTCCGTAAGAGGTTCTGAAGTCAGAGGAGGCGCTCACACCTTGTCCGGACCGGAGCTTTTCAGCGCAGCTTCCGCACGGTCGATAGCTCTATGCAACGCATCAGCAAGCCATGACTGGTGTTCTTGAAGCGTGACGAGGCGCTGACATGAACGTCTTTCCTGAGCCCGTGTCCATCTACAGAACGATGTTAGTGGAAAGTTGGAACGGTCAGATCGACGCACTCACTTTCACAATTACGTTTTCACAGAGCGACATTTGAAGCATCTCCTCCTGATAGGGGCGCAGCTTGATTTCGAAATCATCTTCAGACTGACTTTCTGCCATCACTTGTACTATGTGATGTGTGCGTGATCTGGAGTTTTGATTTTTTTTATTTTTGACGTGGGCGTTTTCAGCCACGAAGCTGCAGAAGCACGAGGATGAATGTAGTGGGGCTTTGGCCAGTAAGACAACGCTGATAATGCAAGAAGCGTAAAAAAAACTTGATGCAGCTCTGCTCGACGTTGAAGCTTAAGCTTAAGCTTGGACTTCTGATCTATTGATTTGGGTTGACCTTGAGTGCTCTCTTCTGTGAGCATGCTGGTATTCCGAAACTAATGTCTACAGATGTAACACCCTGTGCTCCGTGCCGTTCATCATTCAAACTCCACTAGAATGGAAATGCGCTTTTTACAGGTTCGTAAGGTAATCTTCAACCTCCTGAGGGCTCAGCTTCCTGAATCTTGGACCGACCGCACCCTCCACACCTTCAAAGCCGAGCAAACGATCTTCTGGTGGACCGACAATACCTAAGCGCTGGTTAGTAGCTCCAAAGAATTCGATCGACATGCCATTCACGTACCAATCTCCACCGTGTCGCCGTTCATCTCACCCTCAATCGTCTCCTTCAGCGTCAGAAGAGCAATGTGTATGGCATCCTCCAGCTCCAAACCTTCGGTATACCGTTTCTCCAAGAACGTCTTCGCGCTCGTCGCGCTTTTGCCAATCGCTGTCGCCTTCCACGGGAAATAGCTCCCGCTGGGGTCGACCTGGTACAAACTCGGACCACCCTTCAGAATGCCCCCAGTCTTACCTGCCGCCTTCTTCTTTGTGTCGGCCTTCTCCTCATCCGATGAATCATCTTCCGGCTCAATGCCATCGTCCCAGCCTGCGATCAGCAAGCTTACGCCGTACGGCCGTGTGCCACCTTGCTGCGTAGCCTCCTGCATGACCTTGGCAACGTCCTGGACCAGTATCCTCGTGGGCGGATACTCATTGTAGATTCGCTTGTAATTTGTGTGTGTCACCTTTCGTGCTCTGTCCACCAGCACCCTGTAGTCCGGGCCCATGCCGGAATATACCATGCCGATGTTTGGTGTGATAAGGCTAATCTTAGATGATGACGAGGCATCTATAAGCGGGGACGAGGACTTCTTCTCTGTAGCAAGGACAATTCCATTTGTGGCTGCCTCGTTTATAAGCTACTTTGTTCACGCTAAGGCCTCACGAATGCACTACCTTTTATGCCCAGCGAAGTTACGCCTTGATTTACCGCGTTCAAAGCATATTCTTGTACTCATATTAGCAACGTGAGCCCTGATCGCTCGCTATAACTTCACATACCAATCTGTACAAGCTTCCCGCTTTTTGTGAGTATTAGCTTCAACCCTTGGGGAGATGTGCAGGCGGTATTTACCTGGGAGAGAAGGTCGTGAGCGAGAATGAATATCGATCAGCCATGTCCGCAGCCTAGAATCAAGAGGCCAGAAGCCAGACGGATAGCAGGAACTGGAGTAAGGGGTATGTAAGGACACGAAGATGGGATTTCAATTCAAACTCGCGGTGAAGCTGTACTTACTTCCGAAGCTCTAGGTAACTTCGTTGCGCGTTCTCAAGCTTAACACCTAAGGCTGCAAGGCTGGCAACAAGTCCGCGACTCCGCCGAAAAGGAGCCCGCATCATCACGTGGTCGTAGATGATTCGAGATGACATTGTCTTCAGAACTGTTATGCTACTCTGTCCTTTCTGCATAATCGACCCATTCCGGCGTCTCGTCACTGAAATTCGGAGGCCATGGCAGTTCGTCCGTAAATAATGACTTTTTAGGCTCAGGCCACGGTCTTGATCTATCCTGCTCTTTCCGCAGATGAACTTCAGAGATCAAGCATTGCACCTTTAGCGTGCTGTCCACGTCTGTTTGACCATTTCGTGCCCTTTATTTCGGCCTTTTTTTTTCTCCTTCAGTCAGGAGACTCTTTACCTACGTACATTAAGCGATTATCCATCTCCAGTAGTTCGGATTGTCAAAATAGTCTCGACAACATGAGCACTTCCGGTTTTCAGGCCGCCGCGCCAGGGAGCTGGCAGTGGCCTGATGACATACCGCAGCCTCGTAGCCGCACCGCAGCCTCGGAGGAAGCGCACGAAGTGAAGTCTGTTCCACAGGAGACGACACATGGGGACAGCGCATCCACAAGCGCTGGTGCGCGCAACGAGAGTGAGAACGCGCAGCGACGACAGCGACACTGGAGGCCACGGACGTGTCGTATATGTCTGGAAACTGTGCAGCCCACTTTCACGCAGCCGTCAGAGGAAGGGTATTTCCAGTCAGGTCCAAAAGTCGTCTACGAGTCCGAGGATGGCGGGCGATTGCTTCGGCCCTGCAAGTGCAAAGGCACCTCGAAGTATGTGCACGAAGGCTGCTTGCAGGCCTGGAGACACGCGGATCCTTCGTACGGGAAGCGCAACTTCTTCCAATGCCCGACGTGTGGCTACAAGTATCGACTGCAGAGACTAGGCTGGGGTCGATTCGTCACAAGTGTCGGTAAGCATATCAACTACGTCTCTATACGTCAAAAAATAGTCCAACTTTACAGAGTGCTGACCGGTTCATCTTCAGCCACGCAAATCGTCTTGACCGTTGTGATCATGCTCACGGTCGTCTTCATCCTCGGCTTCATTGCCGACCCGATCATCAACTTTGCCCTGGACCCATACGGAACCATTTTTCCAAGCTTCTTCCCGGGCTTCTCCTTCCAGATTTTCTCATTCGGAGACCCTGGTTTGTTCTACGACGTTCCAACTCACCCGGTGATACCGCCCAGTGCTCCACCGGAGCCAACGGGATGGATCGAGCATTTCATCAAGGGATTTGCGGGGCTTGGACTCATGAGCTTCCTCAAATTCATGCTTTCAAGCCCCATCAACTTCTTCTTTCGTCAAGGGGGGGTGGGCGGCAGACAAACCGGGAGAGACAGGCTGAACACGATAACCTGGGTAATGATCCTTGTGGGCGTTGCCACGTTCCTATATGTGAGTTGCCCAATCTCCGCTACACGGCCCTCCACGATATGGCCCGCGCTCATCTGTGTACAGGCAGTTTGGAAGGGGGTGAGAAACCTGAGTCGTCGTACGCTCGAAAAGGCAGGTGAACGAGTGCTGGACGTCCAAGGTGATGATGACGACGAAGACGACGAAGACCATTAGGGACAGGACACGTGCGTATTTTCGATGAGCCAAATCGCGACGCGTGTATTGTACCGCTTTTGTAAATTTGTCGTAGTGCAATGAGACACCGCTTCGCAGTCTATCTCCTGTTTTCCAACATCGTCAGCAACAAGCAGCCACTAGCATCTTCAGGGCATCTTCAGGCTTTGAAAACCCCTCGCCGCCATGCATCATCAATCCCTAAGCGATCAGGTCGGACGGCGACCGTGAAAGCGATAGGTTTCACACACACACACACACACACACACACACACACACACACACACA